>NC_050469.1:10575545-10888045 GCF_013373865.1 Monomorium pharaonis | reverse complement strand
AATGCACAATTGTAGGCACAGATCATATTAGCAATTATCTTTCATACCGTCATTTTAACTTACTTCAAGCTTCTTTTAACACTCTTCGTACACTCTCTTAGAAATAAAAGACATATAGATAACAAAATGAAATTAAACAATTTATATCGAATTAAACGCGTCGACATTTCTCCTATTTGAGTAGCGTCTGAGAGTTGATATTTTTACGTCGATTAAATCTTCGTTTCTCATAGTTCTAAGTACGCCTCAGAAAAGCGAAATTGTATGTCGTACGAGAATGATTTCTCCCGGGGAAATACATACCATTCTCACAGGTGACCAATAATAGTCAGTTGGTAGAAGTTTACCAACGACTCAGCGTAGCAACGTAAAGGTAAACGTCATTGCTATTTACCGCGAACCGTTCTAAGCCTCCCAAGGGCCGACAAGAAAAATATTATTGAAAGAGTATTTCGTTGAAGAATCCTTCACATAGAAAAAATAACCGTAGAATTACTCTACATAATATTACAATAGTTGTTTGAGTTTCTCGGCGTCAATCTAAAAGTGCACTTGATTACTGTCAAAATCGTTCGTTTAATTACTATTTAATTCTAGCATGACTAAATAAATATATAATTAAGCTAATAATTATTTAATTATTAAAAAATTAGATTTTCACTTCTAACTTAAAATCAGATATCAAAGTTTTATATACTAAGTTTTAATTAAAAATGAGAAATTTGATTAAAATATTAGTCACATATTATTAATCTACATTTCAAATTTATTACAAGAAATAATGAGAAAGAGGGACAAAAAGAGAGAAAGATTAATAAATTAATTTTTTAAAATACAAAAAAATATTAAAATTTAATAAAAAATAGAAGAAATTGAATGTTATGTTTTATAACTGGCTTTTGGTTCCATTAAAATTTGTTCTTTATAAATTCATCTGATTATCACAAAGACAATGTAAAGATGTATGTATGTATGTAAAGATAACTGTAGTTACCACGTGATCCCGAACGATGTCGAGAACGGAACGTGACCGCGGCAATGTGTGATCGTCTTTATACATATACACCAGAATGTATCGAAATCCATGAACAGTTGTAATTAATAGGACAAAGCCTTCGGCTACACAATGTGCATATGGAACCACCATCGCGCCATGTCTGCCATAAAAGCTAGCGCAGGTTTCGCAATTAACAAAGGAAGTTGCATTATCAGTAATATCAGTCACATTAATAGCACAATCGGTTCCATTTGCGTCCTATAGCAACAGTTGTTAACGCAACTTTGAAAATACGAAGATTACATGACAAATAAACTTTATAAAACTGTAAAGCCTGTATGATAAAATGACTTTTCAATTATTGCAACTGCAACGAAACGCATGATTTATTAGTAATAAATATAAATCGCGTTTTAAGGGATTGTGTTTTAAATTTTGTTTTATCTTTAATTATTTCAATTAAAAATAAACCTATTGAATAATTGTGTATATATAATACTTTAATAAAAAGTATAATTATTTCAAAAATACAAACACTATTAATTTTTTATCCAAGTATACAAGAAAAACATTGTCCTATTTTTTTTCAATTGCTCGTGTCGTTTATTGTTAGAAAAACTTTGATCAAAATACTTCGTACCTATTTGTTGTATTTGTTGCAATTTTAAATTTCATTATATGTAAAAACAATTATCACTACTATTTCAGGATATTCGCGAATTTCTAGACAACGCTCAGGACGGTGCTATTTATTTCTCTCTGGGCTCAAATCTGCAAACTGACCAACTACCTGCTGGACCTTTGACCACATTGTGCAATGCCCTAGGCTCGCTCAAGCAAAGAGTTTTATGGAAACATGACGGTAACATGGCTATTCATTCGACCAACATCAAATTTGTGAAGTGGGTGCCTCAACAAGCGGTCCTCGGTAAGGTTGCCCAAGGCTAAACTGACCAACTCTTTACATCGTTCTCTTCGAAAGAAGCGGATCAATCGCCGCGAGATATGCACTTATAAAATGCTTCGATGAAAAGTATTCTATGCTGGAATTTCTTTGTACTTGAAGATACCGAATCGATAAAATTACAAAAAGAATAGATTGTGTAAAAAACGAAAAGAGAAAGAGAGAGAAAGAGAGAAAAAGAGAAAGAATTTACTTCGCAACCTTATTTCAGTTTTAGCTATAATCCTTATCGTATTTACAATACAATTGACAATATTTGTTTCTAATTTTAATAATAGGTTCTCTGCCAAATTCAAAGTCATATTTTTTTTCTTTAAAAAAAATGTTTAAAAATATATAAAATTATTACATTTTTATTAAAAAATATTTTAGTTTAAAAATATTTAATAACACATATAACATACGTATAACAATATAAAAATAAAATAATAGTATATGACAAATGATTTTAACGAATGTTAGAAGAATTGTTATTATAGGTTTAATTATTTCATTTAATTACACTTAAATAATTAAAAAATTTTCCTGACTAAGCGCAACATTCTTTGGACTGGTAATCTTCTTCACGAAATTATATCGTGACGACGCTATTTTCCGGCGCCGCTTAGCGCCAGAAACGAAGTGAGTTTTCCTTTACATCGAGAGAGGCACAGGGCTAGATTTCAACCGAACAAAGACCACCAGCGATCGAAACTCGTGGCATCACTGCCACGTTTCAAAATGATCATCAAAGCTGTCTCCCGAACGAGATCGCGTTACTCGGATGTTTGAATTCGACCAACGTTTGCCTCGCTCTCTCGCGTCACATCAAAGAGAAAAGTAACGTAGAATATAAGAAAGGCCGATGCACACGTCGATACCAGGCCCTTTCCCGCCTTTGGATGGTTGAAACGAATATTTTTGCGAAAGTCGCTTAAGGGTAAGTATTGAAATGAAAAAAAAAAAAAAAAAAAAAAGAATTGCCAACAACCACTATCACGACCGAGGAAAATACACAGCCGCGGACTGGTACACCTGGAATGAAGTGAAACGATAACTCATGACGCATGCGGCGGTGAAATTCTCGCGGGAAATTCTGACAAACAACTCCTGTTGGCAGTAACGCAACTGGCTCGATGCAAATGCACAAGCGTGCACAAAGTTTTATGCACGTTGATAGACAGGCGGCGGTTGCCTGCATGAAGAACGTATTAGTGTTGGGAATACGAGTAGTTTTGACTGAAAGAAACGACACAATTATATTTGAAACTTCGGGTATTATCAATGTATCGCGACTCTCGTTGTAAAATACGTTTCGACATGCGTGTCCGTGTTTGATATCTGTCCTCTATACTATATTCAGTTAACTTCCCGAAATTCTATATTACAGACCGCAATAATATTCCCATATAAATGTAATATCAATAACAAATTCATTAATAATTTTAAGTAAAGTAAGATCTTTATTATATACTTGAAAATTTAATTCATCGCACTGTAAGGAAAATTTTTCAGTTTATAGCATGAGGATTATATAAGTATTTATAATATATATTTTTTAAAATCTAATAACTAACTAAATAAATTTTTCAGATAAAAAAATACGTTTTAATTGAGAAATGTATCGCGATACGTGCAATGAAAAAAAAATCTTATTCCCCAACATTCGTGTGACGGCGACAAAAAATGCACATCGAGCGGAATTTCGTCGGAAAATTCTGCACGTGTTAATACAACGAATGCCGATCAATCGGCTGTAAAGAGCAAAGCGAAAAAATAAATACAACAATACAGACATTTTTATGAAATCTCGCGTCGCATCTCTCAATTGCTTGTGATCAACACTAAAACTTCAGTTCTCTTTCTCTCATTGCGCTCTCTCTCTCTCTCTCTCTCTCTCTCTCTCTCTCTCTCTCTCTTCTTTCCGTGTATTTCTCTTTTTTTCATTGCGTTTTTTACCACTGTCCCGCACACATCAATCCCCCGGTAATTCTCAAAAGCAAATAATCCGTAAAGCATCATTTTATGGTACTTTATGTACTTAAATCTCTTTTATATATGTAGCGCACCCCAAGGTGATAGCGTACATGATGCAGGGCGGATTGCAGTCGTTGCAAGAGGCAGTGCACTATGCCGTGCCCGTCGTCGCGATACCCTTTTTTGGGGATCAGTATTTCAACGCACGTAAAATCCTAGACGCCGGTATCGGACTGACACTGGACATCGACACCATAACCGAAAACTCCATCGTACAAACGCTGACGGAGATCGTCGAAAATAAAACGTGAGTATGACCTGGTTCCAACACCAGAATTGCGCCGGTATAACGTGACCTTTCGAAAAATTAATCCTGAAGATATTTTACCCTTTCGATCACGCTATTCTTGAATCGTACTCATTTATAAAACCATAATTGTCCCTAAACAGAGCCGAATGTAATTCACGTCCTTCTTCTGTCAAATTATATCTTGTTTAAACTAGGACATACTGTAATACTAACACAAACATAAGTTTCTTAGTCTCTGCACAATAATAATAATATAATCATTTTAAATTAAGGTGACAATAATTTTAAATACGAGTCAAATGGAATTCATTAAACGAAATATGTTTATCATAATGAAAGAATGACAAAGTGGTTAGCCGTAATCATTGAAAAAATTACCGGTATATAATATTATTGAAAACTGCAGATTAAAGCAAGCAAACTACAGATTATAATTGGATTTAAGTGCTGATTAAACAGAATAGGATTTCAACATGCGATATCATGTCAAAATTGTAATTACAGGTATTTGAACAATATCAAAACGATGTCGGCGATCGTGCGGGACGAATTGGTGAAACCTATAGACAAGGCGGTGTGGCATGTGGAACACGTATTGAAATTTCCAAACTCGAAACATTTACGGTATCATGGACACGATATGTCATGGATAGATTACTATGCAACGTATCTGTGCTTGTGTATATGCCTTGCTTTATTATCATACATCAATTACGTGTTATGCAACAGAACTGTTAATGCTCTTATGAAAATCAGAAGCAACTTAAAACGATGGATAAGTAACTTAAAACAAAAGCTCGATTGATGTAAATTTATATATAAGTAATGAAAAGATTGATTTTATGCAATATATATAAATTGCAAGAAATTTACGTTATAAAAGAGAGAATTACATCTGTGTAAACCTTACAATAAAGTAAATAATGCACAGAAAAAAAAATTCTTATTTTGAGAATCTCTTTACTGTTATTACATTTTAACCAATGTAAGCAAATTATGTTTGTCTAACGCTATGTAATCTTATTTTAGTATTTAACACTTACAAAAATAAAAATATCCTCAAAACAAGAATATTCTTCTTTTCCGTGTGTAGATCTGGTAATCAAGAGAAATATTTTTCTCTTATCCCTTTTGTTGCATCATTACATTTTTCATGTAAGTATTTAAAACAGTTTTCCGAACATTTAAAAAAGAATATTTCGTAAATCTGAAAATTCGTATTCATTATGTCACAAATCGTATGACTAAAGAATAAATTGAATATAACAGAAAAATCAGTGAAAAAAAGAGCATCCCCGTTCAATCAAATTTTATTTTTCTGCCATTCATTATATTTTCAATAAATAATAAATTATACAAAGTCGCGAATTTATCAGCAAGAGCTATATATGCTTGAATATTACTATCCGAGATAAAAGATAATTCAAAAAGGCGCTGTAATTGCGAACTTGCAGTTACATGCCGATATCTGGTTATTTTACGTTATATTTTATATATTATTTTACATTAGTTTCAACCGGATTAAGTCTCTATTTATATTATAAAATTTATATTATAATATAATATAAACAATTAGATTTATACGTATATGTGCATTTATATGTATAGTGGCACATGAAAAAACTTAAGCTAATAAAACGTAATCGTTAGTAAGAAAATCAACATATTTGATTTGCAACTACTTTACATTTAGATTGTAGTTCGCCAATTTGTTTACTAACTGCACTGTGAAAAAATATCGAAATACAATATTAACAGACAAGTATTATTTACAACGTTTTCTTCATTTATTAAATTATACAAAAATTTGATTGTGATAACGAAATTAACATTTCTGTGAAATACATCTCATTTTTCGTAATTTTTTTTTTAATTTCTAGAAATAAAATGTTATATATTTTACCGTATTTAAATAAAGATTTATTTCATATTAAAATAAAGTTATATTCAAGAAATAAATTGTTTAATACTTTTTCCAGTACGCTTACGTTCTTCTATGTGCCACACTGCATTCATATACATATAATTCGCTACATTAATGTCAAATAGAAGCTTATTGTTTGTTTTAATTAAAGAGAGTAATCATATTCTCTCCACATTCTGGGCTGTTCTTAAACAACTAATTAAAAATATCTTAATAATATCGGAGATCTACCTTATACTCTTTGTGCAAAGACGGCAGGAGAATTGCGAGCTAATAATCAGCCTAATTTAAAATTAGCTCAATATAAACAGGCATTTCAAAAAATTTCGGAAACTTATTTATTTATTACTTACTCGATGAACTGCAATCGCACGACGAGTCGACTCCAACGATTCCAAAACCCCATTTCTGCAGTTTTCCTCCTCGACGTCCTTTCTGAGGTTTCCCTCGGCAACTGACGCACACTCACGATATTTATTTCACAACGGAATTTAACAGAGACGAGTTACACGTTGGCAAACCGCGATTAAATTGAGAGACATCTTGCTTCGATACCTTGCCGTGATCCTTCCGCGAAACCGCCAAACTGCGCGCGGATGAATTTAATACGGCGATTTACCCGCCACGAAGATGATCCCTGACGAGGACACGTTACGCACGCGTAATTCACGTCGCATCTCCGCGCCGAGAGTCGCGAACGCGCGCGAATCGGTAAGGCCGAAGGCAAAGAACGAGACGTGGGTGTCGCAACGTAGTCGTAGGGTAAGGCAGAGAAAAACGTAAGTCATACATGTCGTAGTATACTATTCTAGACTCTAGAATAGTAGTATATTACGACTTACGTTTTTCTCTGCCTTACCCTACGACTACGACTACGACACCTACGTCTCGTTCTCTGCCTTCGGCCTAACCGCAAAAACGACGCGACGATCGCGAAAGTTATCGTCCAGGCGCGACCGCGCGACGCGACGACGAAATTTTCGCGAGAAATTCCCCGAATTCCTCGCAGCATTCTCGAAAAGTTCATCGAGAGGCACGTCACGAAACTCGACTCGGCGCACGACGAGGCGACGAGTAACGAATTAGTTCTAAGAATCTATGAATTTCAATCACCTCCTGGCGTTTGTGCCTTCCTCGAGGCGCACGCTCGCGGGGCGATTTGACACCGAGCGATCAACGAGCGGTTTAATCACGATTGTCGACTTAAACAACAATCAACGAGACACGATTCACTGCCGCACACGACGATACGACGACGCACCGAATACGACGACGCATGCGCGCGAGAGTGTGCACAGCTTGGCCGCGACAACTATTCACCGTCAGGTGTATAATTAATTTAAACTAATTTAAATTATCTTCGCGATCACCTCCGCGATTATCTTCGTAATACTGTCGTGTCAAATATGACGTACAATTGTCGACAAAATCACACGGCACATTGCGCAGAAATAACGGGCATTATTCAAACTGCCGAGCGCGCGCGAAAGCATTAAGGTGCCTTTTCACGCTGACGTTTGACGCTCATTTTCAGCGTCAAAAGACATCACGTGACTAAACACAAAGATATCCATTCGTCATTTTTAGTCACGTGATGTCTTTTGACGCTGGAAATGGAAATGAGCGTCAAGTGTCAGCGTGAAAAGGCACCTTTAACGAGGCATTATCGAAGATTAGCAACCGCGAATGACTTTACCGACAGTGCTATATATTAACTCACCAATCCTGCACACACACACACACACACACACACACACACATATATATATATATATATATGCATATTTGCAAACCGTCAGAATAAAAAAATAAATCGAAATAAATAAAACTAATATTACATTCGTCTAATCATTCAGATTTGGCAGAATTTTCACATATGATCGATCATATATATCTTCCATTTCGCGATTTACAGTTCGCAGCCTTCCCACACGTCTCTGGCTGCATTCCGATGATTCCGATATTACTGCCAGTACTGAAAATCTACAGTGTACGTAGCAGAAACTATAAATTTTCAATACTGGCAGAGTAATATCGGAACACAGCTTCTGGGGCTCGATTCTTGAATTCATTCGCAAGAGAAACGTATTCGCAAATTCTGTTCTTACAGAAAAGTTGGAAATTTATTGGCTATCGTATGGCTATTAACCAATAAACTTACAACTTTTTGTTAGAGCGAGTATTTGCGTATACGTTTCTCTTGCGAATGACTTCAAGAATCGGGCCCCTGATCTTGTGCTACGATTCCGAGCCCGGCACACTCACGCACGTTACACAATACGCATATTCCGTAAGCCGTCGCTCCGCTAAGTATTACGACCTACGTGACCTACGTTCGGCCGGCTCCAACACTGCCTGACCGACTCGGCATACTGCTCGGCCCGTACGCAGGCCGTAGTAGAAAGCGCAAGCTCACGCCGAGCGCAACCGAGTGCAGTCGAGTACAGCCGAGCGCGCACGGCTCCCGGATAGACGGAGCGCGACGGTGGTAGTGTGCTCGGGCTCGCTCGGAATTGCTCGGAATTGCTCGGAATCGCAACACAGCTATCCTCTCATCACTGACGACCACTGATGACGTTCAATGAGTTCAATCGTTGTCAATCGCAGGACGAATTTCAGTGCATTTAGAGTGTATGAGAAGTGTGTTCCGGATCGAATATTCTTCCGCAGTTCACCCATGTGATGCGAGAAAATATTTCACTGTAATTTTTTTTTTTTTTTTTTAATACCGGCGAACGCGAGCGCGTAGAATGAGTAAGATGAAAATTCAGAGTGACGCCTAGGCCAAGTGCTTCCTCTTTCCTCAAATTTCTTATGAGAATATACAATTGGGAATAACAGTGACAATAAACTTTCGTACGCACGATGACCACATTAAGCGGGTTTATAGAATTCTTCCAAAAAGGCAAGGTAAAAACGCGGTTATTGACTTGTAGTAACTAGATTTTAAACTAACCTAGAATTTATTTTGCCCCAAAATCTGCAATAATTTGCCTTTTTTGTAGTTTTGTTTATGTAATATTGTTTTTGTATATAATATACAATATATTGTGTATATTGTGTATATTTGAGTGTATGCACAATGTATTGTAAAAATTAATTCTTATAATTATTTTAAAAAATGTATGTATATATATAGTCATATTTATTGTAATTGTAGACATTTAGACCTAAGAAAAAATTTGCTCATGGAACATTGCGTTACTCCTTATACAAACAAGCTCAAGCTTCTCTCAATTCTGGAATCAATCTGAGATCTGCTGTCAAATTACCTCCTGGAGAAGATCTGAACGATTGGATCGCTGTTCACGGTATATAAAATATTTAATGGCAATACAAAGATTTAAAATTATGTAAAAATTTTATCAAAAGTACTTTGGTATGTGCTTTTTTGTTTTATTGTAACTTTTCTATTCTATTTGATGAGAAAAATATTCTGAATATTCTTATTTTATTTTAAAAAACATTTTGCCTATATAGAGAATACGACAATTACATATATACTTTTTTCTGTTTTTAGTTGTGGACTTTTTTAATAGAATAAATCTTATATATGGTACTGTGTCCGAGTACTGCGATTCGGCATCTTGTCCAACAATGAGTGGTGGAGCACGTTTTGAATATTTATGGGCAGATGGTGAAAAATATAAAAAGCCAACAGCATTACCAGCGCCACAATACGTTGCTCTTCTTATGGATTGGATTGAAGCTCAAATAAATAACGAAACCGTTTTTCCAGTGTCAACAGGTTTTGTATCTACACCGTATAATATTATTTGATATAAAATCCTGTTTAATATCAAGATATATAAATTATTTTTATTGCAGATGTGCCATTTCCGAAGACATTTATACCACTGTGTAGAAAAATTTTGACACGTCTCTTTAGAGTTTTTGTCCATGTATATATCCATCATTTTGATCGTATTGTAGCAATAGGAGCAGTAAGTATTTATATCAGCTGAAGTATTTTTAGTATTTTATTACATTACAGAGATCTTTGAATGAACATGTTATTATTATTGTAGGAAGCACATGTAAACACATGTTACAAGCATTTCTACTATTTTGTAACAGAATTTGATTTAATTAATCCCAAGGAATTAGAACCATTAGCTGAAATGACTGCCAAAGTGTGTAAGGATAGTGTGCCTCCTACTCAAACCACAACACCATCAAGCAATCAAGGCAGATAGTTATTTTATAGCCATATTTGTCTAATATTACAATTTATAGAAAAATAACATAACTTCCAGAGTAACAAATTGTAGAAGAAATCACTCGTTTCATACGCGGATATAATACAATTTGTAATCTTTTACTATAATAATATGCCACTATAATAAATAATATGCCACTTTTTTAAAGATAATAATTTACGTAAAAGATATTAGTAACGTTACAAAAATATACCTTATGCACATTGTCTTACTGCAAAAAATTATCATAACGCATTATAATACACTTACAAAATTTTTATTCCAGTATATCATAATGCTCTTAAAATATAGTTATAGGTGCAATATTTGTAATTTATCATATGTTATTTATGTTAATTATTTCCAAAATTGAAACAAATATCTATTGAATATTTATATTATTATATCATTTCGAAAAAAGTTAAACATTTTATTTCTTCTAACTCTTGCATCATAAGACATTGCATTAAACTGTACAATATAACAATGTATCTAATTTTGATTAACAATTTTTTCTTGTCATTTTCCCTGTAGATCTTATTTGGATTACCAATTGTGTACAAAAATATTCTTTTTTATGAAATATAATATTACAAATATTAATTTGTAATAAAATATAATTAAATAATGAAAAATTTAATAAAAAATGAATTTCTTTAACGTAATTAATAATTCAAGCATTTATTTACTTTGAAAACTATATAAATGGAATATAAAGATCTGGTGCAGTATATATAAAATTAATAAAATTAAAGGAATATTAATATTCATTTTCTACTACTAGATTAAAAATGTTTTAAATATTTTAGACGCAAGAACCTTCGAGAAGTGAATAAGATCAAATTGCTCTAATTCTTTATATATTTCTAAAATATTTTCTTTATGGCTTAAAATATACGTTTAAATATACGTTTTAACTCTTAACATTTTTATTTCAAGACTATTTACATGATAGAATTTAATCCTCCCTTATTCTTGACAAAGTGTTAATGTAGAAATAACTAATAAAAATATAATTTTTCTTAATAATCTGCATAATTATATATGTATAAAAAAAAGATCAATTTCATATTTACACATTTTCTCATCCACGCCAAAGATTATTATGCTGTGTGTAATGAATTGTAATTAACTTTTTTATATTATACATTTATAGCGATGACTGTAAATATTATGTAATTTTATGATTTAACTCTTAAGTATAGACATGTAGTTTGTCGAAATTGATTGTTATATTTTTAAATGTTTTTTTAATATAGTGTTAATAGTGTGTTTAATATTTTGTACATGTTAATATCTTTCTATATTTGCTAAATATGTAATAAGCAATTCAGTTAATGAATAGATTAAAAAAACTTTACTAATAGTTTATTGAACCATTACTGAAATTTATATCTTGCATATGCATGTACGCCTGTGTACACGTAAGATTAAAAATTTATTTTAAATATATTTTAAATTATCATAAAATATGTTCATATATTATGATAAGTACAATTTAAATACAATCCGAACAAATACAAATATTGATTGAAATATTCTGCGACCTTTGAATCTATTGTTAGATAATTGACATAATTGTATGTGTATTGTGTAAGTAAAAATATATTGTTTATTTACTGATATTACATGTCATTTTCATAAATTAAATAAAAATTGCTTTTAAATATAAATTATTTTCGTCTTGTTATTAATTTTGGTATTTTGCAATCATATATTTGTTTTGATATTAACAGAAAGGAACCTGAGAGCGATCATTGCATCGTTTTAGGTGTTTTCATCCATCAGTGCCTCTACGTGCACAAAATGTACACATTAAACTACGTAATCAAATATCTAGGTAATGTGCATGACTTTTTGAATCTCTTCTATGCTATGTCCACGTTTATTTGGTTTTGTTTCATGCTATACCCGTAAATTTTACAATTATATGCATTTATATTTTAAATCTGTTTTATGCAAATGTGCATAATTGTGTTCTATAAATGTACAATACCACATATACATGATATAAATTCAAATAATTGATTTGATAAAAATTCACTCACCGATTGCTGTCGCTGCTCCTGCTGCTGATGCTGCTGCTGCTACTGCTACATTCCTTTTCCGGTTTTGATTCTGAAAATGTGATAAATATTATTCCTAAACTCAAACACAAAAGCAGGTAAAGAAATGTATCACTTGAAAAAATAATATATTTAATACCGAGTTGCTCCATGGATGCCACTTTCTGCTGACATCATCCTGCTATTCTCGAATCGCACATTAATAACGATCGTCCGATATTTTATTCGGCACTCCCGATATTACGAATAATATATCACACACGAGTAAAATGTAAACCGCGCGCGAGACTTTCACTTGGCGCGACCGTTACATTTGAAAAAATATGTGAAAAGGACGGCTTGTCTGATTGGCAGCGAAAATTAACATGGCGCGAAAGTGGCGAGACGTCACGTACCTTCATGGAAACGCAGGCCAAGGAAAACGGTGAGAAAACTGTTTAAATGAAAATTGCCGAGATACAATGAACGGAGACAAATTCGTTGGAGAATTTCGTATGCTCGACGACTAGTAGTACTTCATTTAATTCGCACTCGCGATATTCTACCGAACACCATTCCTGCGCACAATGAATTCTGAACGCGAGACACGCACGGAGTCGACAAAACGTCCGACCGGCGCTGAGGTAGCAGGCAGACTGCTGGCAGGCAGACTCGGCGGTACTCGGCGCTAGTCGGCGCCACTCGGCGTCGCTAGGCGGTTGACTCGCCGCGCCTGCGCCGCTGCCGCCATGTTGCTCCGTTGCTCCGCGCTGCAGTACGTACGCCACTCCAGCGCCGGTCGGACGCTCTGTCGATTCCGTGCGTGTCTCGCGTGTTCAGAATTGAATTGTCCGGTGTTGTGCAGGTACGGTGTTGTGTTAAGAGTGCCGTCGTGCTAGCAAACGATACGCGAGCCATGTGAGATCGTTCAAATCGCGACATCGTGCCTTCGGTTTCGAGTGAAGTGTTCGAGCAAAATGTTTGCTCGATATGTTCAGTAGAATATCGCGAGTGCCAATTAAGTGAAGTGCTACTAGTCGATCGTCGTGCGAGCATACGAAATTCTTGAAACGAATTTGTCTCTGTACGTTGTATCTCGGCGCGTAATTTTCATTCAAACGGTTTTCCTCGGCCTGCGTTTCCACGAAGTTACGTGATGTCACGCCACTTTCGTGTTGATTTTCGCCGCCAATCAGACGAGCCGTCCTTTTCACGTATTTTTTCAAATGTAACGGTCGCGCGAAGTAAAATTCTCGCGCGCGGTTTACGTTTTACTCGTGTGTAATATATATTATCCGTAATATTGGGAGCGCCGAATAAAGTATCGGGCGATCATTATTAATGTGCGGTTCGAGAATAGCAGGATGTCAGCAGAAAGCGGCATCCACGGACTGATTCGGTATTAAATATAGTAGCAGTAGCAGCAGCAGCATCAGCAGCAGGAGCAGCGACAGCAATCGGCGAGTGATTTTTATCAAATCAATTATTTGAATTTATATCATGTATATGTGGTATTGCACATTTATAGAACACGATTATGCACATTTGCATAAAACAGATTTAAAATATGAATGCATATAATTGTAAAATTTACGGGTGTAGCATGAAACTGAACCAAAGTGTGTGCATGTGTGCGTGCGTGCGTGTAGAGAACTTAAAAAAATATTTTTTCGACTATGTTTATTTTTACCAAACAATATACATCGATGAACATTTGCTTGGTTAATGCAAAACAAAAATAAAACTACAATCTCATATGGTAAAAGATGCAATTTTTATATTAGTATTAGAAATTTATTAGTATTAATAAATTTACGGCACGAATATTTTATCAGAAACAGACATATGTGTATCGCAGTTTTATTTTATTTCTAATTAATATGCTAAAATTTATTAAGGATTCGCAGCTTGCAGATAATTACACCCTGAGCCAATACATAGCTCCACGAATATTATTGTAGTCTGGTAGATTTTCAACAGGACCAACTGCTGCAATTACTGGACAGTGATCGAAAATATATTTCATACCAACATCTTGAATGGTTTTAGCAGTTACACTCTGAAAAAGAAATTATATATAATTTTACACGTTAAGATACACATTTTCTTTAAAAAATATAAAATAAAATTTTGTTATAACAAATCTTGTCATAGATTTACTCTTTTTATATTGGATTTTGTACTTTGATAGATCTTATATATGCATATAGATAAAAATAAAAAAATCCTCATAATATAGACTTTCTTATATGACAATATTTTCATCCATTTAATAAAAATTCTAATAGAAACTACGTACATCTATCCTCATCTCAAGCTCGTGAAGTGGAATACGACGATTGTAACATAACATTTGACGACCAATATCTTCACAAACAGCAGTAGTACCATCCAACTGTAAGAACATGTTTGTTTTAAGAATGTTCTTTGCACGTGCTACATCTTTCTCAGTAACCGACGTGCACAGTTTCATCCATTCATGTTGAATATGTGAAGTCATGTCGTCACATTGCATAGGATCACAAACGAAATATATACCCCAAAGTCCTGTGTCCTGTAAGTTTAAAAAATAAATTTATTCACTGATTCGACATATACATTCAAAACATATATTGTTACATCAATGTCTTATATACCTTGTAACATGTATTAAAACTCTGGTAACTGTGGCACAAGCCTTGTTCTGCACAAGCTTTAGCTAAACTGCTTGCATTATTTACGCCTCCTCCTTGACTACGATCCCACGCTCCTATAAGCGTATTGGCGACCATAAGAGGAATGTTGTCCGCCTCAGCCCATCCAGCACCTATAGTCAATATATTCATTAATCATTCCATAATCAATTGTTACAATTATAATTTACTTAAAATAAATATTAATTTCTATACCTTCCACAGCAATCGCAATATGAGCGAGAGGAATCGTATCATCACGTACTCTTATTTCAGAACCGGTATAGCGACAAGATTTAATGTAGTCCGGAATATTATCATACTCTGGTCCTGCCATTTTGCCAAAATGTTTCTCGGCAAGATTGATTAATTGATTATGATCCACACCGCCAGCACCAGCTAATACAAATCTAAAGAAATCGATATTTGAATTTTTTTCAATCACCAATAGTACATTTTAACTATATAAACCAATAATCAAGAATCTTACCTAGGTGGCCCATAATGAGTTTTTACATACTTAACAAGATCGTCACGAGAAATACTTTTGATATTTTCAGTAGGCCCCAATATCGTTCGTCCTAAGGATGTACCTTGATATGCAGCGGCATGCAAATGATCAAATACAACTTCTTGTAAATTTGTTTCAACCTCCTGCATTTCACGCAAGATAACACCACGCTCCCTTTCAATTTCACTTTCACCTAGCTTAGAATTTTGTATAATATCACTGAGAATCTCAATAGCTTTTGGTACATCCTGTGACAAGCATTTCGCATAAAACACTGTTTGCTCTCGACTTGTATAAGCGTTTAAATGTGCCCCCATATTCTCTATTTCCAATTCCAAATCAGTTTGAGATCGTTTAGCAGTTCCCTGTAAACAAAAGATTCTAATATCAGTAAAAAAATAATACATCAAATAATTTATTAAAAAAGCTAAACATAAAAATTATTTGTTATGTATTACAATTTTATCACTCAAAATTTAATTCTGGTTTGATCAGATATATCACAAACAAATCATTACACATAACTTTAAAAACTATATGAAAAATCACAAAAAATCATTTTTTATTGGTGTTGCTGTTTGGTTTACCTTAAAAGCCATGTGCTCCATGAAATGAGCAACACCATTGTTTTCATCCGTCTCATATCGACTGCCAGAATCTATCCAAAGACCAACAGTGGCTGTTGCAGCTCCACTATCTTCGCTGGCAACTCGCATTCCACTGTCCAAAGTTGTAACTCGTGTAGCTGGTTGATTGATAAGTGCTTCTCTCAAGGAAGCAGCAGTTGACCGCCATTGTTTTGATGTCTATAAAAGTTTTAAAAAATCCAACATAACATATACAGCCCATTAAAAATATTCAGTTTACTATAACAAAATTACATAGCTTTTATTAAATAATAAATTTAAATGTTTTAAATTTAAATACATTATATTTTTATTAAATCTAAATACATTTATTCTTACATTAAGGATATATATTACATTTCAGAACCGGAAAAAATATTACAAAAAATTAAAATTTTTAGATTGTTCCATTATTCTATTACATTTAAACATCTCTATAAAATTTGATAAACATAATATTTTTATTAGTTTAAGTTACCTAATGTTTACTCTTAATGTAAAATTATTTTAATATTTATTTGCAAATGTGATAAGAAAATAACATTATGAATGAAATAAATTGTTTGCATATATTAATAAAACTGTAATATTCTTATTATATAAAAATTCATTTAAATTTATCCCTTTAAATTATTTATCTAAATGTACAACAAAAAATAATTTTCATATAAACCATTATTAAACATTTTTTTGCAGCAGATTTCAAAGTTAAAATTTGGATATTCACAATCACAATGTTATGTCATTGACTTAACAAAATTAATAAATCTAAGAAATTTATAGTTTATTTTTATAACTTTTAGTTAATATTATAGATCTAAAATATCTCATTTACAATTTATTAAACATTTTACACAGTAATATAAGATATATGAATCCTAAATTTAAATAAATTTTTTTACATCAAGATTTCTAACAAGATATATTATATTAAGATTTACATTAAGACTAATGACAAGGTAACTTATCAAGTACTATTAAATATTCTTCCTAAAAAACTTATTAAACCATACTTGTCACAAGAAATGATTGTCAACATGCGAGACCAATACTTGACAAAGCAAGGTTAGATATGTACCTGAATGTGTGCATGTCAAACTTGTCCCTTTATTAAATCTCGTAATAAAATAACATAAACTACTCATTCAGATAGTCGCATAGTTTTTGTATATTACATGCCCTAAAATTTTTTTTTTCTTATTACGTAAGGAGACTCAAGGGGACACATCTCAAGACTAATTTTAACGTAATTACAAACAGATCGAGTGTGAGGCTAAAATTATTATTACAATACAATGACTGCATATTGAAAAGTAATCGGTTTTACCTTTACAAGACTAGTTTTATTAGAATATGTGCGCAGCGCGTTGCTAATCTTTAACAGCCGAGTAGCCATTTTTCCTATTTATCGAGCTGACGGAACAGTCACGGGCGACAGACGACGGGCCGTCACGACACGATGGAAGAGAAAACGTAGCAAAGGATCGCCGATCGATGTGCCGCGGTATGCTATTAGATGGCGTTATATTACACTTTGAAGGTGTACACAAGTATATCGTTCGTTTTGTTTGTTCTGAATCTACTCGGAACAAACCCAAGCAGACCAACGCACTCTAATAGGTTGGCGTTATCGAAATTAACCTATTAGAATGCGTTGGTATGCTTGGGTTTGCTCCGAATAGACCCAGAACAGACAAAATGAACAAGTGGTCTGTTCTTTCTAGCTGCACTGTTGCACTGATGCAATAAGTTAGAATGAGAAAAAATATACTTGTCTTACTTTAACTTATTGCACCAGTGTAATAGTGCAGCTAAAAAGAACAGGCCAAAGAAGGCTACAGATGTTTTGAATAACGCAAAATTACCCTTAGAACATATATACATGTATGTATATATGATCTAAGGAATTAGCCCAGAAGGAATTAACCAGTCGAAAACGCCATTTGTTTTAAGTAATTTTGTCGATATGCACGACAACCAATCCCTGCTCGTTCTTCCCGAGATGGTAGAAACGTAGGCGAAAGATGATTGGCTATTGCGAAGGAACCAATAAACGTCCGGAGAAATTACTTATTGCTAGAACGGGTTTTTAGATACTCGTTCGTGACTCTACAATTTTCATGATCGAAGCTCGAGGTTTGTTACACGTAATGACGGCTCGTCTTCGCGGAATCGCCATATTTTGTGGATCGAACGGAGTGCTTAGGAGGGCTCGGCAACGCCATTGTGTGCGCATTACGTTAATTTTCCGTTTATCGTGAAGCAGCGAGCAGCGAGTGTCGAAGCGTTGGTACTATTCGACTCCGAATTCGGTTTATCGCGTGCAGACGAGGGATCGTTGCAGCGGATACAAGTGAGTAAGGTTTATTCATCAACGTTACGGGACGTTCGCACACTCATGATTGGGATTCCGCGTCGTGGCTTCATCGGGACGTCCAATTCGAGTCCGCGGTTTTTGTTCGAAACGCTACAATCACGTCGCATTTTGGACGCTCGATTAATAACGCACTTTGTCAGCCCGTCGCTGCACGTTCTAGAATATTCGCCTTGAGTTACCGTCACAGTGCAAGCAAAAAACTGCATTGAATCGATTTCTACTCTTTTTTTTTTCTTTTATCTTTAAGTAGTCAAAATTTTAAAACAAATTTTAAAAAATATAAAGATATGTATTTAATATAAATATACAAATGATTTAAACTGCGAAATTCCCTTAATATACTTTATTGTATTGCTTGAAATATGTATTTTATTATTTAAGATACTTGCAATTTTGTTTTTACATTTAGATTTAGGACAGAATTCATAGATTGATCTTAAGTTCAAGAATCATCTTCACTCTAGCCACAAGCAGACTTAAGACTTTACTTGATCAATGAAAAAACAGTATTGACATCTTAAGATAGATTTTGAATAAGATCGGTCTATGAATTTCATTCTTAGTGTACAGCTTTAATGTGCACAAGTGCAATCCAATCGAATTTGGTGTTAATAATGTATTGAATGTGGTTAAGATTAGAAATTGGAACAATATTGCATAGTTCTTTATTTGAATTTATGTATATGACAATACAGTAACATTTTCATTGTTTTTATCACTGCTATTTTATTTTCCCATTTTCAAATATTGCTTGTAAAATTTGTATATTTTCTAAATTGTTCGAAAAATATATGATTAAAGTTTAATTTTTATATGAATATAGATACTAAATATAATTCATATATTAATAATACAAAAAAATTATACATACATACATACTATAAATATACAATTTACATTATTTTTTATAGTTACGTTTAACCATACTGCAATATATATTTATACATACACAAAAAATAGTATTCTTGTCTTGAGTGTTAACTAGATATAAAATTATTAGTTATTATATTTTATATCATTTTCTGAAATATATTCTGTATGGTTTGCACATGCACATAGAACTAGAACTTTTTCAATTTTAATTTTTTAAAAGCTAGAAAGAAATCATGATTGCTTTGTTATGTTTCTTTTTTCAGAGGTTGAATAAATGTACAAGCAACATGTATAGCAATAACATTGACCCATGGGAGCCTGGCTATGGACCAGAAAGAAGAAGTCACAATTCCGACTATGACTATCGCAGTGATTACGGAAACAACAGATCACCGGAGTATTCCGAACATCGCGATGTTGATCATCGGGATAGGGATCATCGTAGTCCGGATTACAGAAATCACCGTGGAAGAGATCGAGACCGCGAAAGAGATCGCTCGAGGGATAGGAGGGATCGTAGCAGGGACGATCGTGACCGTAACTATAGGGATCGCGAGGATCGTTATGGGAGACAGAGAGATAGAGACTCTGTAGAGAGGGATAGGGATCGGGATAGAGACCGAGACAGAGATCGGGACCGTTCCAGACGCGATAGGGATCGGGACAGGGATAGGGATCGGAGGGGAAAACGGGAGGATCGGGATCGCGATCGCGACGACGATCATAGTCGAGAGAGTTTGGACTTTGAGCACGACCATGGCCGCGCCTATGGTTCGTCCATGGAAGGAATCCACTACAAATCGCAATCGCCCAACAACACCATAATGATACGTGGGCTCGCTCAGCATATTACTGAAAATGACGTAGGTTGTCAACTTTGTGGCCTGACATAATAGCGGCCACTCGTGAGCGTTATCGAGCACATGGCATCACTGTTATTATCATGATGTGTGTATCACAGGTGCGGCAAGACATCCTCAACTGTGGTCTCATGCCTAAGGACATCAGGCTGATTCGCAAAAAAGATACAGGTAACTATTGCGCTATGTTAAAAACCTTGCGACATCCTTGCGATATAATTATGCATATCATACCTAAATTGTTACTTGTAACGTTTGCTGCATATCGTTAGGCTTATGCAACCTTTAGCGATTATGAAATTGCGGAAACGGAAAAACGGAAAAAAATCGTATCGTACATGAGGGTCTTTAAGAATTTTTTACAAATTGCTATTTATTTAGAGAGTCAGGAATTTTTATCGTATCTCTTGATACCAATTGTACATATATATTTTCTAAAATATTGGTTTGACTATTAATTATTAATTGATTATATATTCTTGTTAAAGGTAAGTATTGCGAAATGGGAGAACTTTTAAAGAGACTTAGGCTACTTGATCATGAAACGGTTCTCTAAAAGTTTTATTAAAATTTTTTAATTATCTACATAAAAAATTAATTACAGAAAATATATTTTTATAGAAGAATAATATAATTTATAATATATTTATAGGGACATATAACATTCAGTTAGGATATTCTTGTTACGTATGAAGACATTATTTTAATAACAATATATTTATTTTTTGTTCCTCTTGTAATATGAAGTTTTAAACAAACTTGAAAAATAAATGTTGGAAGATATATTGAAAACTTCTGCTAATTAATTTTTTAAAGGATATTTAGGCTTACATTTTCCTAAACCGCTTTACTTTTTAAGCTTCATATTTCAAATAAAAATAAAATAAAATATTATAAATTATTAAAATAATGTCTTATTAATCTATAAAAGTGAATTGCTACACTGCAAATCATAAAAAATATATATAAATGCGGTACACGATTAATATACGTTCGAGATCGTTTTTTGTTGCCGGCATCTTAATTATTTGCAAAAGTCTTCGTCCGTTTGCGTGATAGAAAGGTAAAAAAGATGGCTAAGAAATTTTTTGACGTGACTAGGCTCGGCGTTCGAGAAAAAAATCCGTAAATTTTAAATTACATAATATCCTGTTTACGTGTATCGGTAAACTGCGGTCTCTCGCACGGAATTCGTTCTACTGAAATTTAGGTAAATGGAAAATGAAAGCAAGCGACGAAGCGAAGAGACACTTCGTTTGAATCTCAGTCTGTCAATGGTCGGTGCTGTGATTGCCTGCCCTCTCAGAGTAGAGAAACCCAGGCAAAAACGTGGATTAACTCTGGATATGTGTGTATTTGCTCTGTATAGGTGCTTCGCGAGGTTTCGCATTCGTCGAGTTTAACGCGACTCAGGAGGCCGCACGATGGATGGAGATGAAACAGGTAGAAAGAAGTTCGGTCCACACAGATACCCAACCGATGCGTTGTTGCACGCGTGCCACCGACTGCCCCGTGGCGGCAAGGCACGGTAACGCAGCCCTCTGGCCCTCCCCGTGGTCACGGCTGTGCACCTATAAAAAACTATTTCAATCTACCGTATCTAATTATTTATCTAGGAAAACCCCACATATTTTACAGACTTTTTCTTAACTCGCAATATTCGCGCAATACTATTCGAATTAGTTTGCGATTAATGACCGAGATTCTGCCGCGTCATATGCTTTTATCTATCATAAAAGTTCGGATTAACAATGAAGCTCGGAAGAGGGTCATTCCAGTCGTTTTATATATTATTTTGATTATGATTTTTTTGCACAATTATTCCGAGCTACGATTTTTGCTATCCGTATAATTAGCTGTTCTCCTTGTATTACTTATGTCGTTGCTTTTTTTTTTTTTCGCTTAATTTTTAATGCAATCACTTGCGACGTTTAAAATCTTTATATGGAGATTATGCACGAAAAACTTTTTTTGTTTACGTAAAAATTCACACGTGCGCAAGCAATTCTCGCGATACTTGCCTTGCACTTTTTCTAACGAAAATTTAAATTACGTTTATCTACATAAAGTCGCGCATGAACAAGTCTGTCTGCAATTCGGTATGGAATGGCCCATGTTAATAAGCCCATGAGGCTTTGTTCGCTGTTTGTTCGAGACAGAAAGCTATGAAGTAGAAAAACTATAATTTCGTCAGCCAAGAAGAAAGTTTACGGGAAAGAGGCCTTGGGAAGACGTTGGACGGGATAACACTGAAATTCTCTGTTTCAGGGAGTGCTGATGCTGCAGGATCAATATCGCGCACTGATGCAATACAGTATACCGAAAGAGTGCTATGTGGATAAGCCACCGGCGAAGAACACACAGGATTGGCACTGTGTCAAGGTCTGTATGACGAGTCTTCTCTTTCACGCGGAATATTAGGTTTACATGAATAATTCATCATATACTACATTCATTCTATTTGCAGTGTGGAGCACATAATTTCAAACGGCGTGAGACTTGCTTTAAATGTTCCGCCTCGCGAGCGGAAAGCGAGGAAGGCGGGGAAGGCAGTGACGAGATTAGCCCGCATCCTACAAACACCGTGCTTTTACGGGGATTAGACGTATTAACGACCGAAGACTCGGTTCTGCAAGCGATGAAGAATTTGTCGTCGATGCCGATACGTAGTATTCGTATTGGTCGCGATTCTCTTACAAATACATCTAGGGGTGTGTGTTATCTAGAAATGGGTAACGTCGTAGACGCCATGTACTTGCATACCGCGCTCACAAAACAAGGATTGGTAGTCGACGGTAGAAAAGTGGAGATAACATACTGTAAACTTCATCAAATTAACAATACAAATGCATGGAAGTCAAACGACACTCAGCCACAGAGGTATACTTTGGACGACGTCGCTCAATTGGCTGAATACAGTGCCAACTTGTATGCCAAAACGCCTGCACAGAAGGCCCATTATCTTCAATATTACACGCAATACTATCAGAATCAGATAATGCAAGGCTCGGCGATTACACTGCCGTCTCTGAATCAGACAGATCGAGTAAACGCGGCCGCGGCAGTAGCGCAATCCGCTATACAACAATTGCAAGCATCCAGAAAACTAGGAAATGAAACCGATGATGTGAAGGGACGACCAACGCCTATAGCACCGTCGAGTACAGCGTTAGCGAGTGGAAGAGTTCCTGCACACTCCAGTGATGGGAAAATATATTGTGAGTTTTCATGTATACAATATACTTGTAAATTAATTTTTTAGATAATCTGAATCTTTAAAGTTATTCTATATTTATTATTTTAGCTGTACCAGACGTTAGCACTTATCATTATGACGAATCATCTGGCTACTATTACGATCCTAGCACGGGATTATATTATGATCCGAATTCGCAATATTATTATAACAGTCATACGCAACAGTTTCTTTATTGGGACGCTGAATCATTTTCTTATCAACCAGCTAAGGTAATTAAAATTAAATCTTACATGAAAGCATATAAATCTATTTAAAGATATTATTAGAAAATACATTTTTATATTTCTTTACAGACTACTACAAGTACGACACAGGGATCTACAAGTACGATAACGGCGACAGCAAGCAGTACAGATTCCGCGAACACAACCAGCAATCAAGCTACAACTTCGTCGACCGCTAATGCGGCTCAAGAGGCGTCAAAAGAGGATGAAAATAAGAAAAAAGACAGCAAACAAGACAAAGTAAAAGTAGCAAAGAAAATAGCAAAAGATATGGAACGTTGGGCAAAGACTTTAAATCAAAAGAAGGAAAATGCTAAGAGTAATTGGAGCTCCGAGTTTGCCGGTATGGACGGTAATCAGGGTGTCGGAAGTGGCGCAGCGGATGCGGGATATGCTATTCTAGAAAAGAAAACTATTGCGAACCCTTACCATGAGGACGAGGATCAAAGTGGTAATGGATTGGTAGCTGCTTATGGAGGCGGTAGCGATACTGAGGAAGAGATAGAAGACGTGCAACAGGAAGAGAAACAACACACGGATTGGAGTAAGCTGGCATGTTTACTCTGCAAACGACAGTTCCCAAGCAAAGAAGCGTTACTTCGTCATCAACAGTTGTCTGATCTCCATAAACAAAACCTAGAAAATTGGTATCAAGTGCGCGGTCTAGATCCCAATGATCCTCAGCAAAGAAATAATAAATACAGGGATCGTGCCAAGGAAAGGAGGGCTAAATATGGTGAACCTGAACCACCGCAGCCCAACAAGTTGAAAGAGAAATATTTAAAGACTAGGGTGGAAGAGATGTCGGTATCTTACGAGGAGCCTACGCGAGCCGGTATTGGATCTGATAACGTCGGCAATAAATTACTGCAAAAAATGGGCTGGAGCGAAGGAATGGGTTTAGGAAAATCTAATCAGGGCAGAACGAGTATTATCGAAACCGAGAGGCGCGTCCCTACAGCTGGTTTAGGAGCAAAGACTTCATCATACAGCGCATTACCAGGCGACACCTATAAGGACTGCGTGAAAAAGATGATGTACGCGCGATACCAAGAACTGTCCGACACATAATACGTAGAATATGATTATAAGATAGATTTTATATATACATACAAGTTCTTGTACTCCATTTTCCATAAACACATAATTACACGCTCGTATTGTTATCATTCGAATAATAGCAATTTACTGGTAACTGCACAGTGATAGCCAATTTTTTGGGGACTGTTGCATACGCCATGCAATACGCATTTTATACATTTTTGTGCAAGTCCCGTTCTCGTATGCTTCAATGATATTCCACGTATACAAATTTCTTTATTTTCTGTAATATATACACGAAAATACAATGTACTGTCAAAATACACGTACACATACAATTTTATTTGTATAACAATGTTACTTGCAAACTGAAGACAAATCTGGAATTTTCTTTTTCAAGAATACATTTTTCGCACGGAATCACTTTCGAGATAAGTATGATTATTTTATCATTGTACAATGCAATAATATTTGCCCACGAATAAATTATACATAATTAAATAGTGGCAAATGAATATGTCAAAAATTTTCTTTAACTTGTATATGTATTCGACAGGTTAATTTATTTGAAACATGAAATGTTTGATGACTTAATAAATTACATAAAGAGTTGTACTAAAAATAAATGTCACTACGAGCATTATTATCTTATATAGAAATTTGGTAGTATTTTCTTAATACTATCTGCGAATTACTACATCTTCAAGAAAATATCATTACTTTATATTTTATATTGGTTTCATATTTTCATTAAATGAAAATTTTTTTTTTATAATTCAACATTTTATTTTTATACACATTGGCGCATTTTATATTTATTATATCACATTATATCATCGAAATCTAGTAAGTTACGGTTATAAAACTAATCAAACGGCATAAAGATATTCAGGTTTAATCTTACAAAAAAAATATATATATACATACACATTATTTTTTTTATTAGGACTTTTACCATATTAGTAATGCATATTTATTGCTGTATACATTTCTCTAACATCATTGTTATAATTTACTGTTATTTTTCTAAAGTCATCGTGCGATGTTCATGTATTAAACAATAGATTAAGAAAAATTAATAAATGTGCATGCAGCGCTATTACTTGCATATTGAGAACGTGAATTTTTTATAATAGATTAAACTTCACAAAACTTATTGTTTTATTTGACTATCCTAACGAGAAAATATCCTAAAATTCTTGTTTTTCTAAGAATGATTTATCATTCCAAAAATGACTTGTCAAATAATACAATATTGGCAATAAAAAATACAAAATATTTTTCGACAAAAAAATTTTTAATATTTAAAAAAAAAAAATCATTAAAAAATATAAATTACATCACAATATATTGTGTAATTTTTATAATTTTTACATATAAATTTATTTTTATTAAATTTTTTTTTAATAACAATATCGGATATATACTATAGAACTGTTACATAAATTTTGATTGTAAGAATAACTTAGAAATAGGGATATACTTATAATATACAACAAATGATTTCTGAAATTCACAAATTTGGATACTGAAATGCTAAAACACATTTGTTTCTTTCATATCGTAAGCACAACAAAACGTTAGAGTACATTTTTTAAACATATTTCTGTAAGTATTATTTTAAGTATTTATTAAATACTGTATGCAAAGAGATACGCGCGCGTATGATTTTACTGTTTTTAAAATCTTAATATTTTCCATAATAATGTTCTCTTTAAGTAATAAATATGTTTTGTCGTTTTACAAGAATTCATCATTATAGCTATACTTAAATTACTAGTATTGTTCTGTTATTAACAATAAGAAACATTTTTCGTTATATTCAGAAAATACATAACCATAAAATATTAGACCCTGCGCACAATAGAGGAATATTATAGATATTGGAAGTAGGAAGATATTAGAATTTTAAAATCAATTTCTGCAATGAACATTAAACAATGCACCTTCAATATGAATAAGATGCAAGGTCTAACTGTGTCGTATAACATATAACATAATTTATTATTTATCCGCAGTGTTCAATGAGAAAAATGATTCTAAAATTCTAATTCCTAATTCTAATATCTAACAATATCCTCCATTGTACACAGGAATTTACATTTATACTTTGTTTACTCACGATTTATAAGAAACCAGATATGTGTAATAAATTGGTATTAAGCATTAGACTGAGCAATATTGAAGGATCTTTCTGATTCATTCATATTTAAATATTTATGCAATACTACATCAAAACTTTTATAACAGAAAATATTATCTAAAGTAATACTAAAGTATCCTAAGTCAATACAAAGAACACACTGTGCTATATTATATTACGACATAAAAGGACCAGAATTTCTTTGAATATGAGGTAAATCATTGATTAAAAATTACAACAATAGTTTATATCTAAAGTAAATTTGTACCATTAAATAACTGCAATTTTTTACATGGCAAATATCACAAAAATATTAAAATTAAATAATATAATATAGACAATATAATTTGGTATTATGTATATAAATGACATTGCTCTTTCTCGATTTAAGTTAAAAATAAGATATATATATGTGATGATTACAGTCTTTAACTCTTATCAATACTGTAACTATACATTTATTACATATGTATCTCTACCATCAAAAAAAAAAACTTTAGGTTTACATACTAGGAAATCTATTTATTGTAAGCTTTGTTCAAATTCTTAACACATGGAAATGGAATATTTCAGTCGTTAAAAAGATATCCTTACAAGATTTAACTTATGCTCTATCACAGCATGCCAAAACAATTATACTTATTCGTTGAATTTATATTTTGTGAAAGATAAAAATTATCAATACTAGAAAATATATAATGTGCTATAATAACTTACATGATCTGCATTAATTAAAAAAAATATGTGCTAATATTAGATAAAAAACTTGTAAATTACACATCAGCTAAAATCCAAGAATATAATGGTCGCAGTTGATGATTTAATACTCTGTATTCCAGATTGCTAAGTCCATCGGTGTCGTATCTTCGAGCACCGCTTTCCAAATTTGCAAATCTCATAGTACTGGGAGGTTCCTTCTTATGTGTCAGCATATAATACTGTGCTATGTCAGGCCCAAAGCGTGTGATCTGTAGAACAAAGTCAATTTAAATAACTTAAATAACTTAAATAAATAAGTATCATGTTGGTACTAATTTATGCCAAACCTGAAAACCTCTAGACTGCAAACGACTGTAGAAGTCATCATCCTCTCCACCCCAACCATAGAAAACATTGGAAAATCCATTTACTCTTTCGAATTGTTTCCTCGTCAATGCTATTGCACCCCCAAACAGGCCAGTATAGGGCAGATTATATCGAAAGGTATTTACACTAGAGCTCATATGCCTAGGCATCTTGGTGCACGCGTAAATATTGTCAGGATTCTGTGGTATCAGGTCTATGTCTTGAAAAATAAAACAGTGGAAATCGTTGATCTTGGTGGCCTCGGCGTAACCGACGTTGAAAAGCTTGGCGCGATTAAACTCGCGCATCGGGCTCTGCTCGATAACGAATATTCGGTAGTCCAGGTTTTGCGCCTGTAGGAACGGGTGTATGTAATTCATGAATACGGCAAGCTGACTCTGTCGATTGCGATAGGGCAAAATGATGGCTACGTTGAAGAGAGGGTGGCAATTGAGGGGCTTCCACTGGCCGCCCGGTAGGATACCAAGTCGACGTGCCATCGCCACTGGGTCCTCCCTGGAGTGCTCCTCCGGGTAGAGCAGCTGGGAGGAGCTCCGTCTACCACTAACAGAAATCACGCAGGAATTATCTTTCGGTGGGTATGCTCTCTCCATTTCGTCATAGATGTTCTCTGTCTTAATGAAGGTGTAATGAGAGGCGAATCGCGCCGGATGGAGACAGTAGCACAGCAAGGAGCGTGATCGTCACGGTGTAGGACAAACCGCGCGCGTGATTTAGAAAGAGTATCTTCAAGACTCCAATGAGGTTCTTCATCCTGCTAACCTATGCGATCGACCGCCAATAAACATACCAGATAAAAGCGTTTCGCGGATGAATCGTGTTAGATCTGCGCCACGTGTTCCCGAATTATCGTATGAGCATTTTCACGCGCGTGCCGACGACGTTGTTAGAGGAGCAAACTTTGTTGCATCTTTTCCGGCGAATCTTGCACCTGCGGCAGACCGCAGAGCCGCAGAGGTTGACACTGTTGACAGTTGCAGACGACAGACGTAATCAGCGCGGATCCGGATGAGACGCGCGCGTGCGCGAGTAATCGTGCAATACGTAGGTAATTTAAAATTTTAATTATATTTTAAATAGCGAATTCGATTGGTCTGCGTTAGCGTACACATTAAAGGGGCACATTTAAGTCACTGTGAACTAATCTAACCTAAAAAATTTACATTATACCTTTACGTTGTTTTGGATACAACGGCTTTTAATACCTGTGCACCCCTGCATGCGCGCTAATAGTGCGTCCAATCGAATTTACTATGAGATTCCCAGAGACAGTACACTAAATAATTATAAATATTATTACTATTTTTTAACGTATAAATATTTTCTACATATTTTATATACACGGAGAAAAATTAAAATCTTTAATATTCTATAGAGTAAATATAATAAATAAAAAAGTAAAAATTAATGAAAATAATAAGTAAAAAAAAAAAATAAAAATAAATATTCATAACATTTTATACATATTTCATAAATATATATCTTTATGATATATATTTATGATGAATCTTTATAATCTGTTAAATCTATCCACATAATGATTAAAATATAGCCCAGAGATATCTTGAAAATATCTATATGAATATCTAGCTGTTGCATAATACTGTCAAGATATCTTAAAAAATCTGAAATATCTCCAAGATACTAATAGATCAAGGAGTGGTCTCCTGACAAAGCTATACCATTGATTGTGCCTCTCCAAGATACTAAAAAGTTATGATAATTTTATCTTGAATGTTATGTTTGTTTTTTATGTTTAATTTTTATTTAAGATAGTCTGAAGTTTATCTTATTATCTTATTAGTTACATATCTCAAAATATATCTAAATAAACATGAACCAAACTTGAATAAAATAAGAAGTTTAACTGTAATATCAACCTAATATTACATGCAAATATTTCAAATCAGACAATATGTGACATCAAATAATAATGTCCTGCAGAATTCTATATAATATCTGACAATATCTTAAAATTGATTTAAAATTGTAAAAGCACCAAGTTATTGGATTATATCTCAGATATATTTTGCTGTATGGACAAAATCACAAAAATACTTATAAAATATTCAAATAATTATCATAAACATCTTGTAAATTTTTTATAAATATTATGCTGTCTGTATTATGCAACAGATATTCATATAGATATTTTCAAGTTTTTTTTTATAATATATGATTGCGATAAGTATGTGAGAATTTATAATTATATTATACAAATTAATTCTATAGTCAGGTCTTTTCCAAGTTGTTTTTTTACTATAATTACAATAAAAAAAATTTTCCAATATAGTGTTACAATTTTTAACAATAATAATAACTGTAGCTATTTCTTTGAATATATACACGTTTGGAATAGCCCTGTTTTAAATAATAATTATCTTCATCATGTAATTTTGAAGTAATAATATTAGAGAATAAGATCTATAGGTTTCATACTTTCCAACTTTATTTAAACCTCTGTTAATTGTTAACACTGATATAATTAGTAACTTTAATGTAGCAGAATTTATAGATTATATTATATTCATAATTCAAAATATTATTGGAATACAATGGATAAATAGGCTAAATAAATAAATGTAATACCTATACACTCTGATAGGTCTTGTTTTGTACGATAATCTCTATACAGCACACTTTATCTGATGGATTTCCTCGAGTACGGCCTTAGGACATTCAAAGATGTGCTCTCTGCATAAAATGTCTTATTAAAAAATAGTGTTTCGCATTCACGAGATTTATCGTGAATTCTGCTTTGCAAAAATCTCGGATTGGATCGTGGCCAATACTTTGAATGCGAAGAATTCAAAAAGTATTCAGATGATCAATTAAATATCTTTTGAATATCTTCTGAATTCTTCTGAATTTTGCTTTTTGACAAAATGTCAATATTTTTTTTTCAATCGACGTTTTACGCAGGGCTAAGATCGTCTCCTGTTTGTCTTTAGAAGGTCTGTGCTGTACGAGCTATTTGTATATCATTATATATACATTCGTCAATGAACCAGGATAGCACGTGGTATGTCGTCTGGTTTGGCAGCTAACTTAGATATATTTAATTGATGAAAAACGTCGAGCATGTCCCGCGTGAAGTTATCCATCATGAGCTGAGTGTGCTTCGGTGTTGGGGCTAATCTTAATTTCTCCTCGCCCTTCGGAACGGTAGGATAATTTATAGCCTGCACGTAGTGCCCTTTGTCCCTTAATAAATGATCCGCTATTTGGCTACACACAAATGGATCTCCTATCTAAAAAGGAAAAAAGAATACATTATTTTATTATATATTATTAATTATTGTTTAACTGTGATGACCAATTAATGAATTAAAAACCATTGCAGGTCACACCTTTATCGGAATGATGTGAGAGGATGACGGTTCTAACGGAAGACCGGCGGCAGTAAGAATAGATTTCATATAGGCCACATTTTTCTGATGGTTCGCCCTCAACGACCTACCCTCGTCCGATGCCAAAATCTCGACGGATGTCAAGGCCCCGTAGAGCACAGTGGGTGGCAGCGAGGTGGTAAAAATAAAGCCGGCCGCGTAGCTTCTTATCATATCTATCAGTTTCGCGGAGCCGACGATGTAGCCGCCGACGTTGCCAAAGGCCTTTCCCAAGGTGCCGGATATAATGTCCATCTTGTGGAGCACCCAATCCCTCTCGCCAATGCCAGCGCCGGAGAAGCCATACAGGCCAACCGCGTGGACCTCGTCGACGAACGTTATCGCGCCATACTTGTGCGCGACGTCGCACAGCTCCTCCAGCGGGCAGATGTCACCGGTCATCGAATGCACCGTTTCAAACGCGACAATCTTTGGCACGCCTTTGTCCACCTTCGATAGCAGCTCCTCCAGATGCGCCACGTCGTTATGCCGGAATATGTGCTTCGGCACACCGCTGTTCCTTATGCCCTGTATCATGGAGGCGTGATTCCCAGCATCAGAGAACACATGGCAGCCCGGTAGAATTCGCGCCAGCGTAAACAGAGTAGAATCGTTGGCGACGAAGCAAGAGGTGAAAAGCAGCCCAGCCTCCTTCTGATGCAGCAGCGCCATCCGCCTTTCCAGCCTCTCGTGGCCCATCGAGTTCCCTGAAATGTTCCTCGTGCCCCCGGCACCAGCACCAAACTTGTCCAATGCCTCCCGGACTGCGTTGGTCACGGCTGGATGACGCGACATCCCCAGGTAATCGTTGGAACACCACACAGTGATGGCTCTCTCACCCCACGAGTATTCCATAGCCACCGGGAAGTCCTCGGCCAGGCGATTCACCTTCTTGAACACCCGGTACGAGTGATCTTTCTTCTTTTTCACGATTTGCTTATGGAAAAATTCCTCGTAGGGAAATTGCACCGTCGGGTCCTCCTTCTGCTGCTGCTGTTGCTGTTCCACAGCACCCAGATTGATAACGTCCTCCTCCATCGCTGGGCTGGCCTTCTTGATGGCATCCCGCTCTCTGGACAGGAATGGACACTGATTCGGTATGGCCTCGGGAATCGGCTGGGACTCCTCCGACTCTGCCATCGTGCTGAACAGTTTTGACATTACCGGGCAGTGCTGCCGATAGTTCGTGATCAGAGATGACCCGTAGTTGCGAACGTAATTCGCGGAGAGACGAGTCAGGAAAGGACACGGCATTGTTTTCAGTAAATCTGTCAAAATATTAACTCATTTGTACTATAATACATACCATATTGCCAAGATAAAAAACAAGTTGAGTATGTCATAACGTTCTAAAAATACTTTAGCAATATATAATTAAATATATTAAATAAAAAATGCTTCAATAGTCACTATAATCTATAAAAAAATCACTATATAATCTATAATTAAGTATACTAAATGAGAAATATTTCAATAATATATAATCTACAATTAAGTATACTAAGTGAGAGAAATCAAAGTGTATGTATATCAACTCAAATAAATCTACAGGTGATACCGAGCACAAATAACACTTAAAAGGAAACCAACGATGGCATGACAGTGTGCAATCAGAAAATTATCTTATTAATCGTGAACGTCCACTCTCCTGGGAATTGCATAATTCGCGTGCGAAGAAACGAACAGGGAGAGGGGAACGATGACATTAGATAACGACTTGTCATCTTGGAGAGTTCGCGGTCCAAGAAGAGTTAGGGGAAGGAGAAAACGGAATTCCAGTCATTGACGAGCACGTGCGAGACGGGACAGGAAGGGAAAAAGAGAAAGTGACGAGAGAAACAGGTAACGCAGTACATCTGTCACCAGATTCCGCACTCCGTGACTCTCCAGGCGCAGTGGACACATTACCTCTTGCAGCGTTAATGGCAAAACGAATGCTGGCACCGCGTCGGATGTATTGCTGGATCAACTGAAAGCGGAAACGTAATTTGAGAGACGGAAAAGTTTAGTTGCCGCGTGTCAGGGCGGAACGAGGAAAATCAAAGTGGTTGCGTGAGAGAAGAAGAAGAAAAAAAATCTCCACAACTACTCGGCTCGGCAGCGAATCCACTACTGACTACTGACCACTACTGACGCACGACACATGCGACGGCGCGCTGTTGCACATATACTAACGTTTGTGAAAACGTCGAAGCGAAAGAGAAACTCCAAGACCGATTCCGATTAAGGCCTCGTTCCGCGTTTACCGTTTCGAAACGAAATTAATTCGGTAAAAAAACTCGATGTATAAGTTTTAAAGCGTGCCGCTTGCACCTATTGTATTAAAATCTTGTTTGCCGTTTGTGTTTAAGACGACCAGTATAAATTGTGATGCAATTATCCATGCAGGAGCACATGTTGATACTGCTTGATTCATATATGTTTTATATAAATAAACATAAAACAGATAACCGATTTTCTGTTTTATATTTTCTAATCGTATCTATATGCAGACATAATTAAGAATATATATATACAAAAGACACAGTATATATGCATATCCAAAATCGTTTTCGATTTTAAACTTTTGTCTCTTGTTAATTATTATTAGCTTAGGATGTATTTATAACATCATGTAAAAATATAAGGTGAAACATTGCGCATAATGGCAGCAAGAACCAATCAAAAATTAACCAAATTCAAACATAATTGATAAAACAAAACATACACATACAAAAACATTTAAAGTAACCATATTCAATTGGAAGTTTGGAGCAAGTCTTCGATTGGTTCAGAGAGCTGCCATTAATTTGAACGAGTGCACATCCACGGGAATGTCTCACTTTATATTTTTACACCATATACACATGTTTTATAACTATTTAGGAAATCGATTCATTTAAAGTAATTAATGTGAATATTTTAAGATCAATATGTGCTATTTGGGAATAATTTAATGACGCTTGGCATAATTAATTATATCACAATGAATTTTTATTTTTTGTGCATGGCGCCAAACATCAAATTATCAAGTATCTTTGATACATCTTGATGCGGATATCATATCGTTGAATTATCATTTTGAAATTGTCATAAAATAATTCGTTTCTTTTGTTTCTTATATCAATACAGATATTGTATGAATATGGAATTAAAATGACACCTAAATATTGAATTAAATCGAAACATCGTACATTAAATTTAATATAATGATGAATAAATAAATTGGTTAAAATAAAAAAGCTTTAAGTTTTGCCACTAAATTGATTTAACTATATATTATAATTAATTAAAACTTTTCTCTAAATTTTTTAATCAAGTATAAATTTTTTACTTAATATTTTATGATGCATCTTTAAAATGCTATTTTTTTAATTTAAAACTACTTCAAAAAATAATAAGTAACATCCATTAACAATTTTATTCTTTTGCAACATGTTCTTTCCACATTGCAAGAATGCAGAAATGATTATAAAATGGTTGTAAAAAAAAATAGTACAATGTACATGGCCAAATGTTTAATACTAGCTATTAAGAATTTATAACAATTTCTTATCGCACTTGACTTAACGCACGTGCAACTCTTCTCAAAGCCTTACATTTACATAATTTTATTCCAATGAAGTCGCATTTATAATCGTTGCTATTGACTTGGAAAAAAACATCACGTCTATTGCGTCAATAGAATTTTTTTAAACAAAGTCTCGAGAAAATTTTTTTTTTCTAAAAGGGCTAGAAACGTTTAATATAACTTGTTGTCTCTAATCTTTCTCTTACCTTTCCATGTTAAACAAATAAATGTAATATTAATAATGTACGTCCATTTCTATTAATATAGATTAATATTAGCCTTGATTTAACTTGCCCAATAAGCATAAAATTATTATTACGTTATTACAACGATATTCAATACATGTTTATATACATACACACACACACACACACACAAATATGTATTTAATGTTGTATATAACATCAATATAATCAAATTTTGACTGTAACTTGGAGATAATTTTTTAATACATTTTAACAATATTTTGAAAAAATCACACACACACACACACACACACATATATATATATATGTATGTACGTACCCTGCATAATATGTCTTATTCAAAAATAGTGTTTTGCATTTACGAGATTTTATCATGAATTCTGCTTTGCAAAAATCTCGGATTGGATCGTGGCCAATACTTTTTAATGCGATATTGAGAATAGAACCATGAAATCTTGTATGCCTCTGAATCTGATAACAATTAGCAGAAGAAGTGAATCTTTTTTAATACGAAGATCCACATTTATTTGAATGCTTCTTATTGCGATTGAATGCGAAGAATTCAAAAGACATTCAGAAGATATTTAATTGAATATATTTTAAATATCTTCTGAATTTTTCTGAATTCTGCTTTTTGACAAAATGTCAATATTTTTTATTTTTTTTCAATCCGACGTTTTATGCAGGGCATGTATGTATGTATGTATGTATCAGTAAGTGAAAAGTAACACGTTACTTAAATTGTAACGTTACTGTTACCGTTACTTTTTTTCGTTAACGATTTAATAACACCGTTACTGATTTTTATTTGTAACGAAAAAGTAACGACGTTACATTTTCTTTTGTAACGGTAACGAAATTGATCGTTATTTTATCATTACTTTTTAGGCTGCGTTCCACTATTCACTACTATATAGTATTAAAAATCTATAGTTTACGTTATAGTCATTACACGCATTTACATAACTGTAAGATTTCAACAATCGCATTGCTTAGTTCAGCTGAATTGATCAATCGCGTTGTTTAATTTCTTATGGCCGCAATTATGAAAATGTACGAGCAATAATGGCTTTTATATGCCTTATATATATATTCAGCATTGGCAGAGAATATTGGAACAGAGCCTTATTATTCAGTGACACTTGATTGGTATATTTTAATATTTATAGTATATCATTAGATTGGTATTTATAGTATATCATTAGAAACAGTGAAGACTGTGAACCATCTGTGAAGACTGTGAATATATTTATATATGTTTTTATATAAAACATTTTTTCCCGGAAATGTATTAAATTTTTCTATTTTATTTTCGCTGAATTGCAAATATTTATATATTTTTTTTTAAGAACAAAAAGTGTATATCAGTTCATTAAAAAGATAGACCTTGACTGCGTTCGAAAATGTTACCCGAGTGCTCTTGGGCATCATTCTATCTTTGTCTCACATTTAACAAACAACAATGATAGAATGATACCCGAGAGCACTCAGGTGGTGTTTCCGAACGCAGCCCTTATATTGATAAAAGTAGGAATGATTGGGTACATCCCCAGTAGCGCAACCACTCACTGAGCGGCTAAGTAACAATTGAAGGTGATTTATTGGATCCAAAAGTAAGACCCAATCATCTTCAATTGCTACTTAGCCGCTCAGTGAGCGGTTGCACTACTAAATGCACCCATTTTATGTTAAATATAAGACATAGTCTTATTATTCGTTGATTAATTGTAGTTTGGTCAAAGTCCCCGAGTAATAGTGCCAAATGCCGCCCAAATTTGAAATTCAAAATTAATATCGCATGTCACTCACCATTTTTGGTGGGCGAAAGGTAGATCCGTGAGTAAAGTCGATAATTAACGTTTTTTCTTTCAATTTTTTTCGAGTCGGCAAGATCTCTTTAAATCTTCTTGCTGTTTTTTTATAGTCTTTCAAATTCTGGTTTCCAAAAAATTCCTACAATAACTTTGAGCTATATAAAAAATATGTAAAAAAAGAAATTTAAATGGGCCCACGATTTATAACGAGAGACTGGTTTGACGCGATCAAGTTTTTGCGACTACAAACTAGTTTTCTAAACTGTTCGAAACTTTATAAAAGAGCGGACAAAATGCTTTTCCTCATTTCTACAATGTCATCGTCGCTAATCATGCGCCAAGCGTCCAATTGCGAATCGTCATTATCACGTTTTACACACGTGGTGTGGTTTCATTAAAGCTCCTAATTACTTATTGCATCTATTTTAGATATAAAACTTAGAAAAAATTTTAATAAAATACATCAAAATGTAAAGTTTTTAACAAAACAACTTTTTCAATCGACAGAATAGAACCGAAAAACAAAAGAAGCTGCACGATAATTTAAAATTACATAAATATAATTTTATTCCATTTTGAAATAAAAATTAAATTTTTGATATATTTTACAAATGTATTCTATTAAATGTAAATATTTTATTTAAAAACATTTCTATTTTAATACGTTTTGCAAGAATTTTATTGTTTTTTTTTTATTTTTTATATTATCAATTTAAATCTGTGATAAATTGATTAGAAAGATAATTTTTAATATCATGATTTGATGTTTCTTACTGAACAATCATATCTGAATTGTAATACACGCATTTTGTTTCAACTTTGTTAGAGAAAAGAAAAGTGGAAGAAATGTGGAACTCTTCTCTTAACGTCTCTCTCGAAACGTTTTTACAGACTTTACCGTTCCACGTTCTCTTATTAATATTTTACAAGCAGATGCTGTTTCGTAATATTAGTTTCATATATTCTACAAGTCAGTTTTACTCACGGAAGATAATAGACCTGTTTTTTAAACTGAGCTCATGTTTTTTTCTTTTTTTTCTAATAAAAAAACAAGAAAAGATGACTCGTACAAGAAGTTCAATTGAAAACAAAACAGGTTTATAATCTTCCGTGAGTAAAACTGACTCGTAGAATAAAGCTAATATTAGTTCAATTTAAAAGCGCAAATTATATGACAATTTCGAAGAGTGATCAACTTCAATCTTGATTGTTTCTTTTTATCTTTTCTTATGAATAATTTTTCTGCAATGTATTTGTTGCTCTAAGTTAATGGTAGCTTCAGTCGATGGATTTAGATGCGAAAGGCTAAATAAAAGGTTATTTTGGAAAATTTAATTATGCATATGTAAATGTAGATTATTTCCAGGATTAAAGCTATTATATAAATAAACTTTAAATTGTTAAATTTTCTTGTTAAATTAAGTTTCTTTTATACTAAAATTATTTAATGATGTCATAAGTTGTGAACAATAAATCAAGTTTATTTATGTGAAACTTAACTTATTCACTGTACTTTTGCGTTTTTTTTTTGCAGCGTCATATACGAGAAATTATTAGGTGGAAATAAAACCAACTTGAAGTCATAACGTTATTTTTCAAACAAAAGCACAAGCAGCACTACACTAAAAGAAAAAATAGTTATAATATCCATAATATCACTATAATTTACGATTATTTTTAACTTAATCATATATAGTTATTCAACAATATAAATTATATTTTGTTTGAACTATGTTAAAGTTCTAATAATATTGGTCTATGCAACTTAAATTATATATATAAACATATATATGGTACATATTATAGTTATAATTACTATAAAATAATATTCCTTACTAATTATTTTATTGTGCAATTATAGTTGTAAATATCACACATAATTTTTTTCTCAGTATAAAAACGGTATGAATATTTTCAATTTATGTAAAAGAAACAAGGAAATTCTGAATAAATAACATTCTAAGAAAACACTTGCAATTTTTCCTGTTCAGATCTAGGAATTTTCCTATGAGAAATTATTCATGTATATGTGTCGAGAAAAACAAAACTATCTTTCGTCTTTTTAAAATTCTGTATCCGAGAAGAGAATTAGTTTATAGCATTTTTTATTTTATTTTATTTTTATTTCAACTAGTCTCTCTGACTTCTGAATCGCATAATAAATGTTTTATTATATTATATATAATAATTTCAATATACATATCATATCGTTATGATTCTTCTCGCACGATATGAGAATGTATATCGATCGTCGTTGCAATTTTTATCGCGATCGATAATTAAAACCGCCTTATCTTTGATTACCGCTACGTGATAAGTCTCTTTTAAACCGTTCATTGCATGCGTAATGCGTAACACGTAACCAATAACATAAACGTAGCCATAAATGGTTGGCGCAACCATATGTTTATTTCTATCAATGCAGATTAGCTTTAATTCCGATTTAATTTTCTTTTTATCTTTTTCTAGGTCTAAAAAGATAAAACCAAGATTAAAGTTAATTTATGTTGAAAGATATGGACGTACAAAATGCGCTTTACAATACTTTAAAACAGAGTTGAACGTTTAAGCCTGTTCTACAATAACTAGAGTAAGCATGGAGTAAGAAGTACGACTATAGGCGTAAAAGAGTTAGGGCCGAAGCACAAAACATGGCGTACTGATTAAGCAGTAGTCGTAGACGTAGACAAAGCTTGTGCATTGTCTACGTCTACGACTACGACTGTCTTAATCATTACGCCATGTTTTGTGCTTCGGCCCAAAGAAAACTGGCGTAAGGGCGTAAGCGAAATAAATTATTTTCATTTTGTCTTACTCCTACTTCTGCTTTTTTTAACGCTCGGTCAATCAGCGCAGAAGAGAAAATTACCTTACTTTTACTTCTTACTCCTTGCTTACTCCATGTATTGTAGGTACCAAGCCTTAAGCGTAAATAATATCAATAATCTACATTACACGTATATGTAAATTACGTTTTACATGTCATCTATGTGAAATAATTTATAAATCATAGAAAATTCAAATTTTCTCAGAAACAATACAAATTATATTTTATTTTTTATTTTTAATATTATATATTTTTTCTTTAGACACGAAAATCAAATATATTTACAATTTTATAACTTAATTGATTACCTTTTTCTATATTATATATTATACAATTTATGATAATTTTAATTACATTACTTGTAATGTCTATATGAAAAACATTTATGCAAACATATTATACATATAATATAAATAATATATAAATAGGAAGATGTAAATAATTCATTAGATCTCTTAAAATTTATGTCTCGATCTCTTTTAAAACGTTTTATAAATTAACTTTTAACTTTGATCTATTGTAAAACAACCTTAACTTCTGATCGATTATGCGAATATGTGTTACGCGAAAAATTTGTATCATATAGAATAGTATCTATATTTATTATATATTGATTTTTAAAAAAAGCAAAAAAGGATTAAGGTGCATCAAATATCGTAAATACCCCCGATATTTCTCCTTACTACGTGTTAATCAAAAAGTGTTAATAAAACTTTTCCGATATCTACTTCGCGAAAAATCCTTCGCGAAGAATTTGGAAATTCGGCTTCAAATGTACCGCGTAACATGCGCGCGTGCGCATGCGCGCACGTGGATGCAGTTCGCGTGCACTTCAGACGTATACCACGCGGCGAAACGTCATCGTCGCATAGCGCGTGCATGCATGGTTTGTGTGTAAGGTTATGTTGATCTATGTTTATCGCTCTGTAGTTGTACGCAAACGTAAGCGCGACAATATGACCTTTGACCGAACGGACGCGCAGTTTATTTTCCTGATCGCGTACAGTGTGATGTCCCGCGCTGCACGCGCGTCGCGATGATTTCTTCTCGATGCAGTGTGCTGACGACAACCTGCTGTCGAATTCAATGGTTTTAGTAATAATGATAGACTGATAGAAGGTGCACGGGTAAAACATTCGTCATGGCGAGTGCGAAGAGCGAGGTAAGGACCCGTCGATCGTGTTGTGATAACTTCCCTTGACTATAACCACCGACAATGCGAGCGAACATAACCTCTTCTCGCGCTGCGATATCTGTCATTAATGTAGTGATACCAATACCAATGTGAAATTTTTAACAAAACGTATCTTACGATTTAATTTTTATGATCTTACTTAATATTTTTCGATGGAATGTAATACTTTTTATCGTGTCATTCAAACTAATCACGACATTTCGAAAATAAGTGTGACGTTTGAAAGAATTGTTAGGTTTGTTTTTTATTGCTACACTGGGGGGATTGCATTAAATTTTCCCTTCTTTACCCAGTTTTTAAACATACTTATATTTATTTCACTTCAAGAGATTGACACAGAGAGTGTACATTAGATTATATATAAGAAATAGACTTAATGTAGTAATTACTGTTAACCATAGTTTTTTTTCTATATACAGGACAGAACAGTGTTAGAGGCAGAGACTATCTTTCTATTAATGAAGAAGGGCTTTCCAATCTCTCGCAATGTTAGAGCTCAATGGCTGCTGGAACATTTGGACTCTGTGATAAGTATACAATGTCCAAATATAAAAAATAAGGAGGAACCAGAACTGGAGATAGTGTCAGTGCTGCCAAAGGATAAATCTGCTGCATGGTCTATAGACACCAGCTACCAATTCCTTTATAAAGTTGTTTCAACAACATCGATTGTATTCCTGGCACACAAATACAGGATGGTCTTTAGCTTAGATTTGAGTCCATCACTTGCCACTGTTGTAAGTGTGTTATGAAATTAATTTTGTTTTAGAATATTAATTTTTATATCTATTAGGAAATATAAAATAAATGTCTCTTTAGGATGTACAAAATGGAGAAATTGTCATTGATGAGGTATGCCTGGCGACAAAGAGGTGTCTTGAGGGTATAACCAAATCAGTGAGTATTCTTTTCTCGTTATGTTTTGTATTGTTTCTCGATATGTTAAAAATACACATAAGAAAGAAAGATTCTTAATTTACTGTATGTTTATATAGTTTACAATACCAGGCAGCAGACGCGTAATGCAGCCTGAAATTTATGTGACTGTGATAGCTCATACGCCATTCTTTACGAGTCCAGCGCAACAAGTACTAGTACAAGGATGGCTGATCACTGCAGATAATGTCAACTCTCTCACGCAATATATAGAGAAACAGCTGTATCTGTTAGAGGAGAGAGTGGCAACCGTCACAGCTATAGCTAATCAGCAGTTAGAGAATTTGAGGGCTGAGAGCGAGCGTTTGGTAGGGAGGCTTTTTGAGGAAAGCAGCAACTGCTTAAACAAAAATAACTGTAATATTTCCATAGTTTCGCCAGAAGCCAGTTTTGTAAATATGTTGAGATATGGGATGCTGGCTTTAACGCTTTTACCTGAACACAGCTGTGCACGTAAGTTCATAATTTATTATCATATTTAATGAATATTTGTATATACTTAGTGTATACACTATATATAAGGCAATAGTGTTATGGCAATAGTGTTATGGCAATAGTATTAATAGAATAAAGAGTGCAGAGAAAGAAATATTTTTCAGATATGGTAATAGTCACGGACGGTATCGTTGGAATAAAAAATGCCCACACGTTAGATTCCATTATTCAGCAACTACGCGCGACAACGGTCGCGTGTAGCATTTTACGCGTAGGCAGCGCGTACGATCCACAATGTGCGGACGGTTTAGTGCCATATCAAGATCTGCTGTATTTTATTGCCGCGGCTACGCTCGGTAGTTATATGTCCTTCAATTCGTATGTGGTGCGTAGATTTCTAATGTGTAACGCTGCGCCTAACTACTTATGGCAGCAATATTAATTGCAATGTAACTGTCTTATATACAGATGTCTGCGCATGGAACAGATATGAATCTTTATCATAAACATTTTTTATGTTGGCAATTATATCGTGATTTATCGAATCATGATACATGGGATCGTCACTGCTGGAGAACTGAAAATAATTGTTTTCATGGACATAAAAGCGGTCAACTCTTGAAAAAAAAACAGATCGATGACAAAGTTACTTGTACCCTAAGCAGTCTGTTGTGTTGTCGTTTAAGAGAAGGATACTTGATAAAAAGAGCTAGTATACGAGACGACATTCTTGAAATAAATTTTGAATTATTATGGAAAACCAATGTTTTCTTGGAATATTTAGTATCATGTCCATGGTCTTCAAAATCGTTATCTCTGTCCAATGTGATACAATATACCATTACTATAGAAGGTAGAAAATAATAATTTGAAGAATATTTAGAACATAATATATAATTTGAAATAACAATAATTATACATCAGTATGTATATTCTGAGCTAAACTAGTTTTTATTACAGCACCATATGAATTTTTACATGACATTACATGTCTATCAAAGAAACCATTGAACTCGCATTATCGTCAAGGTGTCATCTCTCGTTTTTGGACGGCATTGACATCGTTAACTGAAAGTGACAATATGTTAGCGCACTTTAGTTGGTTTCCAGGATCTGGATGGACTTGGTACAGCGTACCAGACACCATCAGAAGTGGAATGCCCGTGTTTTACTTGTCGTCTTATCCATCACCAAGTACAGTACAACTTAGGTATATTTATTTGCTTGTTGATACCAATATAATAATTGATACCAATATAATTGACAGATACTGTTCGAGATAAAGAAAAGTATAATTCGACATAACTATATATTATTATTTTATAGTGACGCTGCCTGCCCCCAGTTTGGACAGATATGGCAACCGGTTGTCTCTTTAGATCCCCTTCAATGGGCGCGTTGGATGCACACTCAGAGGATCACGTTAATCTTAGCTTATGATAGGCCATTACCAAGGCATCTTCATCAAGCAAATCAAAGCGGTCGTTTCCAATGCGTTCAAAGCCGACAAGCAGCGGCCGTGCTGTATGCTATGTTGAAAAATTGGGCAACTTTTGTACTAGTCGAGAATCACACGTATGTCCAGTTCATATACAGAGAAGTAGAGAAGCCGCCAGTGTCGTTCTCGTTAATTCGTATTAATTGTAAAGCGCTCTGCGTTGTACTCAATATAGCATTTGCTGGCGGCACCGAAGGTGTTGTCCGCCACAATGTAGTTGTTGATCTCGTGGATAGACTATCCAAGCTCACGTTACCAAATCGACCGACAGAGCAACGTGAGATTCCATGTTGCACAATAATACATAAATCACTCGAGCGAATTCTCGTAAGATATGAGCGTATACCGAGCAATCTGAGTATGGTGGTATTTCCTGACGGAACTCAGCCGACCTGTACTAGGACCGCACCAGGACTAGGATTATTGGGAGGTAGTCTGACTACAACCTTGTCTAGATATTTATATCACAATCGTTGGTTGTGGCACGTGAAGCGACCGTTTGTTCAGACCATTCCAGGAATTACTTTGTCCAGATTAAATATCACTGCGATCGCAAGAATACTCTCTACAATTACCAAGTAAATACATTCGCATTGTGATGTATTATGGGAATTACAAGAATGATACATAGTAAGATATCTGATCTATTTGCAGAATACGTCTAAGAGAAGGCTTTAATTTCGCGTATTCAGCAGCTGGCATCACAAACATGGTGTTAGAAGTGCAAATGCAGGGCTTCGGAAACGACGAGAATTCTTATCCGTGTATTATTCAGTACGTCTTGTTTCCGCCACATGTTGTGCCGAATACAACATTAGAACGCGATAGCGGTACTGAAGATGATACGGAAGAAGGTAGGAGTATATATCAAATAAGAGGATTATTTTTGCGACAAAGATGATTTTATATGTCAGGTACCGCTGAGGCGGAAGTGTGGACTGAAGATTCTGAAGGCTACAGCGATTTTCAAATCGTTACGGAGGTTTGGGTTGAACCCCAATGCGGCTATGTGCAAATGCCTACACAATCGATTGCTACGTACATGCATCCTCTACAGTATCATCAATTACCAGATGTAGTAAGTACAATTACGATATTAATAAAAAATGTTAGTTGTGTGTGTGATTTTTGAATCATCAATGAGTAACAGTATTCAACTAGTATACTGATTAATATTTTTCTGAATATAAATATCAGAGACATTTAACGTCTTTGTGGTTTATTTGACACAAATTAATCAGTAAAAAATATATATTTCTAGTCCGTCCATTTTTATAAAATTCAGTCTACGGTAAACACATCTATGAACGTGCTTAAATTGATAAGATGTGGTTAATTCCTTGAACGTCTCGAGAATGATAAGATAACTTTATTCGATACTTCTGCGATATACTTACAATATATATACGTAATTTATAAAGCAGTGGAAATATTAAAAATTGCAATACTAATTATTGATATTTATGTGTTATCGCGTAATCTCTGACGATATCCGCAATCGTAAATAACATTCCAAGACAATTCTGTGCCTGATATCTTGCGATTGTTGCAACATATAAACAGTTATTTAACAAATTTCTAGAGACCACTTATTCAAATATTACGTGTATAAAACTAGTTTATATATAATTTTTCTATCTCTATTTTAATTTTCTAAAACAGACAAGTTTCTAAACCAGACTGAGACGATTACTTTGCAGCATTAAACTCCTATCCTTCTTATCTTGAGCTAACTTGATAATGCGTGTGTAGTAACACAAAAATTATTCTAACATATAGTCGTCTAAAGTGTTTTATTTTGCTAAGTATTAAATCTATCTAATAGTAAATATCGCTCAGCGATAGCGGATTATTTAATCTTCTTTGCTTCTAACTTGAATTGTCTTTTGACATGCTTTGCAATATGTATTTTATCATATATCACACATGCGCGCGTGCGTGTATGTATATGTATATATGTGTCCGCATTTTCGAAGTTTCAGCGGAAATGTGTTCTTGCCTAATTTCTAAATTCTAGAACATTAGAAATGTTTTAAAAAGCTTAATTTATCGGTTTTTATTAGTTTCATAACGCAAATTTATAGGAAGTCTATATTAAAATTTTTGTATCGGTATTTTCCAGGGAATGTAAAATATTTAATTTTTATATCTAATATTTAAAAGATTAAAATATTGTCCACAAATAAATATTGAAATGCTTGTGATAAATAACTGTAAAAAAAGAATATTGAACTAATAATTTAACTGAAACCAATGCAATAGAATGATTCGCTTAAATATCTTAACTTCATAGCATAGCATGTAATATGTAGCTTTATCTTCAATCTTATCTTTCTTCCAATTCTGATAGAGATGCTTATAAAATCCATGTATGCACTGTCATTTGACGATGAAGGATGATAAGGATAAAGATACTTATGCTTTCTATCGTCATAATACAATTTTATTGCAATCATTTTTACGCAAATCAAAGAGAAAAAAATGAGATTTAACATTTTACTCACTATATATATTTTTATAATTTTTTGTTTTTTTCCAGTTTGTCTACTTTTAGCATTGTGATTTATTAATTTATTAATTAAATGAGAGATGCCTTAATGTATTTTAACATAACTGTTATCGACAAATAACGAAATTATTACAACTGTCTAAAATACAATTTATTAATTTACATTATTTGAAATTTAAAAATTTTTGAAATTATTATAAATTAATAATTATTTTTATTCTATATTTTAATCCTTAACATTCACACTTTATGAAAATCTCATAAGAAGTTATTTAAGCCTCATTTAAATGCCTACTGTAATAAAAGTATTGATTGTTCCTTGAAAAAATTACTGGATGATCTTTAAACATCTTTTTTTAAGATGCGATTTATTTTTTCATGAAACTTGAGTTAAATACGAAAAAAAATTCAAGAAGCGAAAAACTGAAAGAAATAATTTTTTACTAAAAAATTCATAACTTTTACCATTTTTGATATTTTAAGCTAAAAATTAAATAAAATATTTTTTAAATATTATACTTTGAAGATAAAATAATTTAATTTAATTGTGTCCGTGTCAAATAAGATATTTATTTTAAGAATTGAAGTGAATTTTGGGATAAAAAATTGGGGTGAAAAACTAATGATTTTTTTTACTAAGTATACTTATTTATTTATGAAATAGAAATGTTCTTATTGATATTAGTATGTAAAAAGTATTCAGAATTAATTATTATTTAATAAAAAAAACTGTATACAAAGTTTTTTGAAACTAAACTTTCTTGGGGTTGCCCCACAGTGAACGTTAAGGGTTAATAGAGCAATAAACAATTTTTACTATGAATTGTAAAAATTTACTCTATAATTAAAATTTATAGCATATTTTCGTAATACAAATATAATTCTAACATAAGTTCATGTTAACTAGATAACTGTTATCTGATTCATTCGTTACCTGGAGAACGTTGCTAATCAAAAGACCAAACTTCAAGATACGCCAATTCTCTCTTTCTCTTTCTCTCTCTCTCTCTCTCTCTCTCTCTCTCTTTCTCTACCTTTCTGATACATTCTACATATTATATATTATTCGACACAAGTAATCTAGTTGATTAATAACTTTATTCTTTCAATTTAAATCTTTAAAAATCGTAATAGTTACTTCTCAACTTGATAATGCATAAATATGCGTGTCCTCGGCATATTGGTTGCAAATTATGTGCGGCTCTAACATCATAGCATTTTAATTAATCGAATTGAATTGAAATGAAAATGAATGCATACGTTTGTTTCACGAATTGGATTTACGTGACGTTGCGTATACCGTCTCTGAATTTCGAGGTAGATCTTTCCGACGGGATCTAAGGGTCACGTCCGATAATCTTGTGGGAAGGGACCTCGCACGTGGAATATAGGCTTTCTCTTATTATCTTTCCCCATCGAAACTACGGGTCGAAGCTAACAGTGGTAGAGTGTCAGTCATCAGAAGTCGTTATCATCGCATCACGAATAACGCAAACATTTATCTATCCGCGTTTCACACAAGGACACATTCGCCAAAGCAAGTGTAGTTCTTTTCATATTTTTTTTTCTATCTCCAATTATATCATCTTTTCTGTTAAAAGAAGATTGAAACTCGAGGTACGATAATCCTGCATGTACCTTTTTACATGCGACTCCTAGAAAGATATTAGTTGTAAAAGGCATCGCTTAGCTCTCCTCAAAAGACACAGAAACACTCATTTTCGGCTCAAGTTTCCGGCCAGTAAAACGGCGAACGGTCTGTGAAATGGAGAACGGGAAACGTAAAAGTGTCTATCGCTACATATCGTTATCGTTATCGGGGTGTGGCTTCGATATCGATGAGGGTCCTCGGAACGAGGTTTTCCTATCAGTTGCGACAGGTATATATAGGGCCCGATACGCGCCCTGCGCTCACTAGTGATCCGGATTATGTTTTTCGCGTTAATTTTATAATACCGTATGTCCAGTTTACCTCTGCACGGCTCTCTACATGCTCCCAAGTCGCTTATCATCGAATCTCTTGTGATTCTTTATCACGTTTCACTCGCAGATTGGAAGTGATCATGGTTTCCGTCACACGATTAAGAGTCGTGTAACATGGCCTTCACGCGAACGTTTTTGATTGTTCGGGTTCGGTGACGAATTTCATTTGTAGTTTTCTCCCGAGAAGATGATCCAACTGGATTTCCTCACCTGTGCGAAGAGCCTCGCGGAATAAAGTCTTCATTCGTCTCGGTCTTATCATCAGGTGACTTCACACGAGATTAAGACCAAAGAACATAGTCAATCGTCTGTGGGACAGGTACGCGGATGGCATCCTCTATCGTCGTCTCCGCTCTCCGTGGTTTCTTCGGAATTCTTCGGTATTCGCGTGATTCTCAGTTGGAAGTGAGGATCTAGGCAGTGAGCGACCAATAGGTCTTCGTAACTTGTCAGATCTAACTCTTCCAGCTCAGGGTCGCGTGGCTTCACGTCGTCTCGCCAGTCGTAGGCCACAGTGTTCCTTCGCCGCCGGTGAAATCCTTCTTCCGCCGAAATCGATCATCCCGAGATGCGTTAGTTAGCGGGTGTCACGGTTCAAGTGGAGAAGTGGTCTCTGCGCTTTGTATGAAAGTGAGATTCAACTCCTCCAACTTATTCCTGATTCCCCGTCATCATCGGAATCGACACATTTGATCCTGTGCGACCTGCTTGAAGATATTTGTCTACACGGGGGCTTGATTATCCATTAATCGCTGAGCGACTAAGTGCTATCGGCAGATAGAGTATAATTAGTTCAAGACTTTAATTTCTTGTAATTGTATTTAATTATGTGCTCGATAAATTTAAAGTTAAAATATAATAATGATTATATTTTAATATAATCATTAGTATATTTTAATAATAATTTTATATTTCTAATTCGCGTTTTTAATTGTGTTTTTCAAGTTGCGAGTAAAACCATCACACACATATAAATATATCTATAACCCTCATGATTCCTATATTGATATTTATTATATTTCTTTATAAATGTAATATTAATATATTTTTGTTTTGAGAAAGAGAGAGAGAGAGAGAGAGAGAGAGAGAGAGAGAGAGAGAGAGAAAGAGAGAAACTTATATTAAATATGTGAAATATGAAAGCTGTTGTACATCCGAATAATTAAAACTTTTTACGTTTACTTATACACATAAGTTATTTGTATTTATATTGCATGTGTAATATTAAAATATTTTTTTGTAAATTTTATGTACTATCTTTTGTCTTTTGTCCCATTAGATTGCTCGAATAGACGAGGAGTGTATTAATGCTCTATTGACCCTAGAATATTTGAGTCTCTTGTGTCAAATAACACCGGTGGAAAAAGATACAGAGATTGTGTTCGGACAAGCGCACCAAGGAGTCAAATATCACGGTGTGGGCACGTCTACAGATCGTATCGCGGAATGTTCAAATCTAACCGAGCCCTTTGAGGCGACGCCGATCATCGACGAGAGGATACATCCTATGTACTTTTCGTTCGATACTTTGAGCATTTTATCAAAATGTCAGCAGGCGGAACTCTTGTTCTCGATGTTCGCTGATGGTTAGGAACTTATTTGCTACTAAAGCAACAAGTAAGAAAGGGAACTGAAAAGAAGTAACGATTCTATTTTGTCAGATTCTGTACATGTCGATGAGGCTAGGGATAGTGCAAATAGGATCCTTATGGCAAATTTCCTGGAACATATGAAACAATTACACAATAAAGAGTTATTGCTTACATCAGCAGAATCGCAAAGATTCACTAAAATGCTTCTTAGCAGGCCACGCGAGAATATTCCACCATTACCTTTCTTTATGCAAAGAGGTACAATATTAAACTTGTTAATTATTAGATTATAACATTAATAAATATTTTACATTTTTTACATTTTTATTTCATAGCTTTTAACTTTTGCATTGTATAATGTCTATTTTAGAGAAAAATTATAAAGATGATACATTAGATACTTATCCGAGATGGAAGTGTTTTGTTAAAGGAATTAGTACGACACACGTTATTATTACAATATTACCAGCAACTGAAAAAGACGTCCACCTGATAATGTACACAGGCGACAATTGTACAAGTAATAATTCCGAGAAGAATTGCGATTCTGATATTTTCGATCTCGATTTGAACGAAAAGGTATCATCTCCAACATTGTGTGCAGAAAACTTATCTGACTTTGTGACGTTGGAACATAGGGAGTCAAAAATTTCTAGTCAATCTACCACTGCGAATAGCACGTCGAAAGCTAATGTAAATCATAATTTTGATAATGCTGACAATGAGGGAAGCCTTGTTATACCTGTATACGTATATGATTGTTCATTAGCATTATTAATTGATGCACTCGTCGGGCAATTGAAATTACCCCAGAACAAAGACATTTATCAAGATCATACCTTTAAAGTCGGAGAGCAAGTTTCCGAGGATTTTATAAGTCTGAAATCAGAAAGCAACACAAAGCCTTCATCCCCGGAACCAAAAAGCGAAGACTCTGACAATATTTCTAGTGGTGGGTAAATATCTTTGAGATATAATGATAACAATATAAAAAAATGTGTAATCTTAAAGAATATTAGTTAGCATTAATAAGGCTTATTATATTAAAAGCGAAAAATTGATATCGGTAATTACATGTTTCTAACAAAGATTGATTTTTTTTGTCATAGATCAACGAAGTTTGATGGAACATTGCAAATTGTTGAGCTTAGCACATTGTCATTGTTATGTAGTCGCAGTTTATAAGTCACTTGCATTGCAACAGTCATTAAGCTATGAGGATATGGAAGCCGCTGTTGCACAATGCGAGGAAAACCTTATTGAGATTAATATTACAAATTATTTACGATCTGTGTGCAGACATTTGAGCATACTATCAGAAGGCGATCTGTTAAATCAATTAAAAATCTCCGCATGCAACGATATTAAGCCATTACATAGTTTAATCAGAAATAAGTTTAAGAAAATTATGGCAGTCGCATTTAGACCTGTACCCGCGCATCCAGAATTTTATTACTGTTTACCATCGTGGATGTCAGAAAAAATGGTTTATTTCTTTGTATATTTTGCAATATTATAACACTGACAATATGCGGACTTTATAATTTTATAAAAATAATGTTAATATTTTTAGGAAGTGATATCGCAAAGGACAGATAGCGATGATGATTTAGATGAATTCACATGTCACTCTGAAATGCCTCCAAAAACAGATAATTCTTCTAATCAAGGTAGATAATAAACAAAAATATTTTATTGTATAATTAAAAAAAATTTTTTATTATATTAAAGAACACATATTAAAAATATATTATATTATTATATTATTAGTAAGTCAAGCTGTCAATATTACATGGCCAGTTACAAATCTTCATAACAACGAGAAGCTATCTCATTCCAACTCGAAAGACTCGCTGATTAGCGATTTCGATGAGGAAAATACATGGAATACGAAGGATCAGCCTCTTTTCCTACACTTAAGCTGCTCGATTCGTTTCCACTCCGAACTTTTCAGTATACCTGTTAAACTGATGCCTACTTGCTTTACCGAAATTATCCAAAGGATTAATGATGGCAAGGAAAGAAATCTTGCTGAATTAAGCCTAGACGATCTGAAAGTTACTTTGGACATCATTTGTTTGAGCCTTCCAAGAGAAGTGTTGGAAGTGTCATTAGAACGTTATCCCACGTTAAGAACGACGTCTTATTGCAGCGCTTCGACGTTTGGTAGTATGCCGAGCGGTAGCAGTCCAGGTACAAATGCGAAGACTGAATCGGTGCAGGAAAGAATACAACCGCAATTGCTTCAGCATCATGCTGTAACCAGCTTGAGGGATGAGATTGAATGGTTATTACGAGATGAAACTGCGACAGCACTTTTGGATCATCCTTCGCCAAATGCAGATACGTTAAAATTTATAGCACAGCACGTGTCGGAATCTACCGGAAGATCCAGTTGTTCGTTGGATAAAGTACCTTTACATTTTGTCTTCCCATCGGAGAGCAGCCTGCCAAAATTTTTAAAAGAATTAAGAAATCTTGAGATCGACAAATACTGCATTTGCCAAGAAGCCGATTTATTTTATTTTGTTAAGAAACCAGAAACAGTAGTATGTAACATAGAAGCGGATACATTAAACACAGATATAGAAGAACAGCTTTTAAAAGATGGTAAATAATCTTATATTATTTGTGTAACTAGAGAGACAGCTTATTGTTTTTAATGTAAAGTTACAATGTAAAGTGTGTATATTTATCTTAAGAGGATATTAATACTTAAAATACTTAAATCAATACTTAAAATACTTAAAAATTATATCTATTTAAAAATTAAATATTTTAAAATTTATTTAAATCAATTTATTTTTAAATTTTTATTAATAATTTTTAATTATAGATGAGAGCGTTGAAAATATGGAGGAAGAAGAAATACCTATTACTACAATTCAAATAAACAGACAAGATTCTGGAGATGCGCCGGGTTATTACTCGGAAATATCAAGTATAGCTGAAGGAAAACACGGGACGGATGATGGATATGAAGGCGACAGTAGTAATTCGGAAGATGATTATCAATGGTTGATAGAACTTGATAAACGTAGAAATTACTTACCTAATTTCTGGCTAATTATGAGTGTTGAAAATAATCATGTTAATGTCTATTTTCACTGCAGGTTAGTAAATTAAAATAAAATTTGTTGTGTTGTCATACAGCAGGATACACATAAACGAGAAAAAAATTTATAACATTACAATTTTATTACATAGATTTTTGGAATTGTCCTCGCCAGAAGTGGATTGTTATTTGCAAATACAGAAAATGCTGCTCGGTCAAATCAAAGCTATATGCCGGCGAGTAAATCAATATTTACTTTTACAAAATCTTCACGATACTCGCATATGCGATCTACTCTTAGAACCAGAATCTACTGAAGATCATAATGCTTGGAGAGAATCTGGCGGTGAGTCGGGAAATCTTTTCCAGAATCACAGTTCTTCAACTTTCAACGTTACGCCAGGCATGTTCAGATGCCCTGTCATTTGGGAGGAACCCTTCAATCTGCATCCCCGCTTAAAAACTGGGCCCGGAAGATCCGGATTGTCCAGAGGAATCAAAGCGTTGCATGGCGTACTTAACAGATTCTCTGTTAATAATCGAAATAATATGTTCGTATATCAAGAAAATAACGAGAATGTATTTTATCTGCGACTTCACGAGCAGACAAACGACATTAAACCTTTGCAGAATAAATTGTCCGAGAGCGATGAGAAATTAGTTGTTTCGCGCAGCAACAGCGTTGCATCTTTGTCGCAGGCTAAAGGCATCGGGCTGGTGAATGATCATGTGATAGCTAACGACACAAGACCTAGAGTTCGCTCGTTTGGCGAGAAAGAATCGGATATCATGAACAGAACTGGCGATTCAATTGTCCTGATGGTACATGGGATATCGGAAGCCGGTCCGGAGGTCAAACGGGATTTAGTGCAGGTATTGCAAAATCGTCTCGATGACGCGGTGTTGGAAGTGCTGTCTGTAATGTTGTCTCGTAATCCAATGTGCAAGCTAACACCGGCGGACGTGCATTTTATTCAAAAACCATACAAATCTCCCGAGTGTATAGTACGATTATCAGTACAGCCGCATTGTTTACGATGTATGGATGCTTTAGGATATTACTTGAGACAAAATATTTTGCAATTCTTATATACTCCGAAATATACGGATCTCGGTGCGCACTATCATTTTCAGGATTACACTCCATTAGACGGTACCAGAAAAAGAGTATCCGAATCCGATATTTTCTTATACAACCAAAGCCACTCGAGTGGTAACAAAGGTATAGCTTGCATCGCGTTAGCTATCGTTGATAGCAAAGGAGAATCTCCAGCATATCCGAATAATTCGAATGAGTCGAGTTTTCCTAAGTTGTTGAGAATCGAAAATTTCGAGAGCATTGTATCGACCAATGTTTACGATCATAAAAACGACTCTAAATTGAGCGCACAAACGTTGATCGAATTTCGAATCTGGAAACAAGGTAGAGTAAATCTGGAATCTTTAATTCTGAAATTGTCCTCTGCCGTGAAACATGGTACCTGGGACTTGGTCACGGAGTATAATCTTCTAGCGACTCCTTTAACGGAACCAATAGTTATTAATCCAACAACAAAAGATGACGAAATTATAGTAGAGAACAAAGAGATTCAGACACTCACAAAGATATCGGAGTCACAAAAAATTTCCGATAATTTAACGATTAATCAATACGAGCTCGGCGAAAAAGGAAAATTGAGTGAGACTTACCACACTACGCTGGCACGTTGGTTTCAGTTTGCGCTAGAAATGAATGTTCCCGCCGTCAAAAAGCACGAAGTGATCATTCACCATAGGCATGCAATTCCTGTAATTGTTAGAGAATTGCAGAATCTCATTCGTAGTCAGGATACAGACACATCTAGTAAAGTTTTTATTTTACAAGATCGACAACCATTCCTGAATCAATTTGTTGTTTCGCATAAAGCTGGATCTGCACCCAAGTGGTCTGATAGCGTCCGGAACAATTCCGATCAATCTTTAGCGGAAAATACAGAGGAAAGTGCAAATTCACCCGTGTACGTGCCACATGAATTTAATAAAGATGAACAAACTACTTATATCAAATGTATTTTAATCGCGAGGAATTTTCATCAATGGAAGACATCTTTGAGTAAAGAAATAGATCCGGAACTGCTTGCTCCTAAGGGTTAGTTAAGTTAAAAAATTCTTAACTTAAATCTCACACATCTTGTTAAGAATTTTTTTATATTTTTACAGATCAAAAACAATTGCAGAAATTTAATCCCCTGATATCGGAATCAAATTTTGTGCCTAGGCAGAGGATATTGTTAGCTGAAATATTAAGTGACAATGTTAGTATTTATTATATTTATTATATAACACAATTATAGCTGTAACATTTACGTATAGATCGAATATATCGAAATACTCGATATCAAATTTTATATTATATTTTCAGATAATTATTTATATGTACAACTGGTCCAAGGAAAAATCGGAAAAATTGATAAAACAAACGACAAGTTTAGGTACATGGCTTTCCTCTAGGTCGAGTCTGTTTACCAGCATAATTATGCAAAAATTAGGTATATTTCATCACAAACTCACCCGAGAACCTCAGCAAAGAGAGCACAGTTCTCAATATTATCAGATTAATGACATGGAAAGTTTAGCGAAATTTCCAAGTCAGTCGAATACCGACAAGGACTGGACGCGATCTAGCAACCGAGCACAATCAATGAAAAACAATATGTTTTCATGGGTTCAAGTGGTTGGGCAGGCAATGCGCGACGCAAAACCAAACGCCACGCATTCTTATAACACGACAGACGCGGTCGTAAAAGCCGCTTACGATTTGCAGGATTTGCGGCATCGAGAAAAGAAAATTAAAGGTAAACACTGATCACCAAACTTGTCTACACCAAAATAATTACGATAACATAACTTGGATGTATCTTTGAAATTTATAGAGGATCTGGACAAATTGTATGCAATGTGGCAGAGTCGCACGCCCAACATACCAATATCACTGAATGCTTTGAACACGTTCAAGCAACATTCTCGTTTAATACATTTCTGCCACACACCCCTCCTCTTTTTGCCAGCATGGCGTTTGCAGTCTGCCGCCACAAGGGATCATTCGTTGACGCCACCACAGTCATCTCACTTTGGCTTGAATGTTAACGAACAGTTATTGCAACCAGTACAATTATCGAGACAAGAAGCGACGAACGCGATTATGATTAAGTGGCATCAAGAACTCTGCAAATCGATGTTGTCCGAATATAAACAGTACTTACAGATTTTGGGCTTCAATCCAATTCAAGTGGAGTTACCGCATAAAACGTTTGTTCGATTTTGTAAAAATTATTGGATTCTGATTTAATGAATTTCTGTAAGTATATTTTTCTTTTGCAGAGACGAGGAGCATGTGGAACAGCATTCTTATTATCTGAAGAAGTCGATGCTAGGCGGCATTTTACTGTTTGAAGTTCACTTATCGCAGCCGTTTTTTATTGTAAAGTTGCATATTATTGAATGCAACCGCTTGCAGACGAAGACGAGTAGTGGTATGATGAACCAAGTAAGATTATTTTGAATTATATTTATATGCATATATTAAGTCGATAAAAGTAATGGAAATTTTGGCGATTTTTAAAATGGTCATTGTGAAAATGTGTTTAATACTTATTAAATTACAACAATATACCTTATAAGGATAGTTGAAGTTATTGTATTGACATTTCTATGTTTCAATTTGTATGTTTACAAATGCAGTGTTTTATTAACAAAATATTCCAATATTCCCATTACTTTTTATCAACCTAATATACATACACACGTATTCGTGGAATATAAAGTTTAAAAATGGACTTGTTGCAGTTTGTACTGAGTTTCGTTGATGTTTGCGACAAGATTCAAATCAACATGCATCTGCATTCGTTCACATATGATTTTCACTTGCGTTGTATTCATTCGTACATCGCTGGAACTGGTCTATGGTCCTTGCAACAAGGCTATCATCTCACTCACTTTATGGATGACTTCATCAAATATTACAGCAAGGCACCAAATTACGCCAGGAATCTAATATACAGCGGTAAACTTCGAAAACATAACCTCGGTGGTTTGCATCGTCTTTATTTTTATGTAACATGATATTTATTTGATATTGTGTTTCAGACATCATAACGATACGCGATATAGCGATACCTGCACGCACATTGTACTCTTATTTGCTTTCGCATGAGAAAGTATACGGTATGCGTGTATTTGTAATGTCCGGCGAACTTCAAGAATCTCATGACAACGAATACGTCTTAATTAAACTGCAAAGTACTCCCTCAGTTAGTTATTGCGATGCGCACGATACGAAATGTACAGACGACTTCGACGTAGCGTTGATCGTGTCGCGCGTGGAACAGTCGCCGCAAATTGAAAGAACTGAGATCACTTTAAAATATTATCTGATGTTGACGAGCAAGAGGGAATTATATCCAAAAAGGGAAGTAGAAAACAATAAGCTGGGCAAGTTTAGAACTGTTTACAGCGTTGGAAAGCCACCTATCAACAGCTCTCATACAGAGAGCCCGGTAGAGTCTAGTTCTATCTCACCTTTACCACCGTTTGTGAAAGGTAATTCTAAGACGGAAATGTTAAACGTTGATCAACAGGAGAAAAGTCTCGATTCGACGAGCGATGTAATTACTAAAGACACCGATGTTAAAACAGTAAATTACAACATTCATGACAGTTCAGCCCCAACGCCTCCACCAGTTCCAAACTCACCTCTAGCTCAAAACTCCAATATCCCGAGTACAGTCTCAAGCACGAATGCGTCGTCCTCGTCGTCACCGCACTTGGTGCAAATTCGCCAGGAATCGGTGAATTACCTAGGCTACTATTCGTCACATGAACAGCTCATGCAACAGATGATCATGGCCCAAGCAAAGGCTGCTCGTCAACATATAACGAACATGGTGGAACGGGGAGCATTGCAGTGTCGAACGCATTTACTTTGGGACAAATTACTGGAAAACAAGACTTCAATGACGTATACCGAATTCAGAGAGCTCTGTTCGTTAGCCTACATTGAACCCCTTATAAATCTCGATCCTAGGCTTGGTCCATTTGTTAACCAACCAGTTTCGTGGTATCAAGCGTTGTCCAAAGTGTTACAAAATAAATATCAAGAGCATCACAAGCAATTTATTACCTCTGACGGGAATATCACCCATCATCTCATACTACATCCGACTCTTCTGCAAGCGTTCATGATGTTGACTATCGATATGCACACATCGCGAGGCGTGAGTAGGCGACTAAAATATGCAAATTTGGAATAGAAATAAAAAAATTAAGTTTAACGTTTGTTTTAGGACTTATGCGCAGTTTATCGGAAATCCACGGAGATTAACATGCCGATGAACATGGAAGACGTCTATGCTTTAATCGAAGGTTTTGTCAATGCTTGTTGCTTCCACTTATGGATGGGCCTTTGCAGCCAGTGATAACATTCCGGACGTACAATGTAATTTGTATATTGCTTGTGAAAATTTTGATGTACTTACAAAATTTATATGTGCAGTGTCACGTAGCGAAATTATCTTTTGCTGCCACAAATCACAGTGCTCTAATATGGATTATTACACTTATACGACTTTGTAAATATGAAATATATATTTTCATGTTACATACATTAATTCTCATGTAGTTAATCGAACAATAATTTATTCGGTAATACATAAAGTTAAGATATCTTTAAAAAGAGACTAAAAATGGTAATATTACGCATTATAAATATCCGTCTACTCAGGAAACTCAGAAGTTAGCAATTAAGGACTCTGTGCAATAACAAAAGAACGCAACTGCTTTTTTTATAAGAAATACAACATTCACTTTATTCTGCGATCCCTAATCAATAATTCCCTAACAATTTCGTAAGGAGTTCCGTAATAATAACTAACTATAACGGTGCCTGTGCGGTGTTTCGCTAATATTGTTCCATTCGATGTGTTTATGAAGTAACGTCTGTTCAACTGAAAACTTTATTTCGTTAGATTTCAAGAAAAAAGAAATTACACTTGTTTAACATCACATTTTGAACAATTAATATTAAAATGATATTTAATGATCATTATTATTAACTAAGAATTAGTTATAATTATTAATACTAATAGTGTTTACAACCATACAGTTTTTAGGGAAGGACAGCATTCGTATTGTGAAATCTTTTAATTAGGCTCAGTATCTCTCGATTAAATTCTCTTTCTTCTCTCATTCGCGCTTACACTTTTATTCTGTTTCTCTACTTCTCTTTCATTCACACAAACACTCGTCCACTTATACTTTTGCTGCTTTTTTCTGGTAAAGAACCAGGCTACCGTTACCACCGCTGTATCTCTATTAAAACTATCGAACCGGTTAAAACATATCGCTGACTTTAAAGTGCAGTATATTACATTTTTTCATCCTATATTATTTCTTATGACAAACTAATTATCTAACTATTACAATTATGTGTGAATCTTATCTTTAGCTTATCCTTATCATAAAACCGAACTTTAATCTCTCCTTATCATTCCTTGTTGGGAATTATCGTTAAGCTTAGCTTCTTCTTCCAAGATCCTCAACAAAATAAACCCTTATCTTCGGGTATCATTGACAATTATTCTCACATAATTACATCAAAATTAGTTGTACGTATATACATATCCGTGCATCTTATATGTATATATTGAGTTAAATGAGTTCCATTAGATCTTGAATGAAGACCAAGCGTGTCATTAGAATGTCACCAATTGGACGCATGAACGTGTAATTATACAGGAGCAAATTCTCATAATGTTTACTTTGAACAGGCAGGACAACACATGTATGATAAACTGCTACACAATATACGACAATAGCGCTTCAACAAGCTTATGCAAATCCAAATCCTTCGCTGCACTCGTGAATCGCCTTAAGTAAATTTGTACGGAGTTTATCATATGTCTCGTACACTGGCAGATCCAGTTGATTGAAACTGCAATCAAAATATGAATTTTAATCCCGTAATTTTGCATCACTTTGTATTGATTTAATTTTAGCTTATACGCGCATGTTTGAGAAAATATTAAAATTGTTTTGGTATATTTACCAAGTATGTGCAGATGGAAGCCTGTCTGTTGATCTATCCTCTTTGTGAATTTGGAACTTTTGTACGCCGTTCATGCCTTCTAACGCGGCGAAACCTTGAAGCGGTACTTTGGACGTACCAGTAACGAATTGTAAGAACTTCGCACGATCTGCTTGATCAAAACCTCGTAATGCACGCCAAAACCATTGAATCTAGAAAAATATAGAAAATGTAGAAAAAAATAGTGTAATTCAATTCTCTCAAATATAACGTACAAAATATCAAAATATGTACCTGTAAAGACGTAGCAGTGTACTTATGATATTCAGTATTTGCTTTAAGATCCTCGATATCTACATTAGGCAAGCCGCTGATCAATAGTTCAAGTTCTTGTTCATTAAATATGGAGATCAGTCGTTTAGGTATAATGTCATAAAAGCCTTCCAAGAATGCATTTAATCTGTAAAAAGGAAAATTCAAAATATAAAAATAAGAAAATAAACAATTAAAACAAATATTTTTTTACTCGATTTTGGAATCTTAAATTTACTTACTGTTTACGAATTGCTCCAGTCATCTTCATTTGACACACGAGCCTAATATATTCAAGTTTGGTCTCTTCTGTAACAACTATATTACGTCCATTTGGTATTAAATCTCGCACGTCGTTGACACCAAATTCGTTCACCTAGAAACAGTGCACATATTTAGTAATCGGAATATATATATATAATCAAAAATTATGCTAAAATAATTGCCTTTACCTCTGTAGAGAATGTTAGCTCGTATCCCAAATCAGAAATATTATGTTCAGTTAGATAAACGAGTCCTTTGTAAAAACTATAATCCTCGCTTTCCATATCTGTATGTTTTACGAGTATACCAAGTATATGCTTGTAGAAGCTACGCGTGAAGTAGCATTCTAATAATTTGTTGTCATAAATAGCCTTAGCTGTGAAAATAATGCGAATCAGGATGTAGCAGAATCGTGTTTTGTGACTGATAATAAAACATCTTTGAAGAATCAAATCAAATACTTACCAATTACTCGACCCACGAATTTATAATAACACAAATGATTAGGATTACAGTGAGAAGATGAATTAATCATATATGTTACTCGATCGCCGGGACTGACAGTGAACAGGGCATACATCGGGTTAAAGATTTCCCTCGAGATAATGACATACCATTCTCGCAACAGTCCTCCTGCATCTTGTCCTTCCTCGCCTTTAAAAAAAAAAAAAATAATAATAATAATCAGTATTGATGTTTATACAATATAAGTTTATACAAACTTGTCAGAATAAACATAGAAATCTGTACCTTCAAAGACAATGTAAAAGCGATTTTTCCATTCATCGGCATTTCTTCGATGAAGCTCCCTGAATGAATCTTCGAAAACATGACTCCTACGAACGTGGACTGCCAATTCTTCTCTACGTATGCCTTCGTCCATTCGTTCTAACTCAGTTCTAAAGTAACGTCTCTTCACGTCGAAGTCCAACACTCTTGTGTGATCTACCAGTACGGAAAATGGTCCATCTGCTAGGTGTGTGGTCGTTTGTCGTAGAATTTGGTTGAGCACAGTTCTGTGCGTTTCTGTGCGAGGCGAGTAAGATACATATTATATTAAATTTATAATAACAGTTACAGTTTTTATTTATTATTATTTATTATTAACTAGTACATACCAGCAAATTTAAGGAACTTTAGTTGATCCGGTGGCAATGTTTTCTGCGAAATTGGTGTGATATCCCAAGAAGCATTAGTTGGTGCTTCCGACTGAGAAGTACCTTCATTGTCTGAATATATTGGAGAGACTGGTGCTAAGTCTGGTACCATTTCTCGATTCTCGTTAGTCGTACCAAGACGACTGTCTCGATCTCGAGATGTACTTGAAGAAGAATGTACCAAGAAGAACGCTTCTACTGCAGGCTGTATCGCAAATAATGTAATAATGATCAATAACAATAATTTTATATTTTTTAGAATAAATTTTTAATTCTTTACCTGTAAAACAAGGACGGCATGATGATCAGGCGTGTATTCTAATTCGAGTAAGCAAGCACTAAGAGTCTCCCATAAGTTATCTAATACTAAACTCTCACTTAGCAATGGAAGTACAGGTTTCTCTTCATCTAAAAAAATAAGCAAAAAAGATGTAAGTATTATAGCAAAGACAATAATCAATAAGTGCGACTTACCATTGCGAGAAGAGGATGATTTTGAATTATCAAGAACCAAAGTATTTGCTTGCGTTGTATCCATAGGAACATCAGTGTCTGCATTATCGGCGGCTATAGAAAAATATATTAATTTTCAACATAATTTAGACTAAAGCCTTCGGCACACGATACGATTTTTTATACTAGATCGCATACGAGGCATCTTAATACATATCCCAATTGGCTCGGATGATTATGTCACTAATCGTAAGCCAACGAGGATAATAAGACGCCTCGTATGCGATCTAGTATGAAAAATCGTATCGTGTGCCGAAGGCGCTTTAATTATAATTAAATAAAAAAATATGAAGCATAAAAGTACCTGTCTCTGGTACATTACTTGTTGTACCTGTATCCATGGCTGTCTCTGTTGTTTGATTAGCTTAAAAAAGAAATTTTTATTTGTAAATATTATCAATTTAATATAAGTAACAAAATATAAAAAACGTATTACAAAATAAAGTTATAGTAACATCATATGTATCTCATACTTGTTTTCTTGGTGTTTGCTAAACGAACAGCTTCCCTTATTTGCACAATAACTTTAAGTATTCTCAAAAAGAATGCCTGACTAGAAGTTTTACTGACAAGAGCAGCCATCGATGGTAATTGAAGGTCACTTCCGGCTTTAACTTTACTCGGTGCTGTGACAACTACATTTTCATTAGTAAATCTGGAAAGAAAATTTTTTATAAACAAGAATCTCGCTTCTCAAAAACACGATACATACGGATTTGGCAAGTTCTGATATTTAATTGCATGCTACAAGAATATATTACCTATCTAATAAAATTCCTCGTCCATTTCCGCTACTGGTCGATGGTTGGTCCTCCAAGGAATTTCTTCGACTTAATTCACGATTTAGAACTTTTAATTCCATCATTAAATCATTGATATGTTCGCACACCATATTTGCCAATTCCATCGCACCTTCCAGAAGTAATTTTAATATCTAGAAAAAAATATAAATAGAAGATATTATTAACTTTATCTCTAATACTAACACATAGAGATATGTATATAAAATATCATTAATTTATATAAGAATACATACCAATTGTCTGGTAGGATCAGGACAATGAGATAAGTTAAGGAGTAAGGCAGTTGCATCTTCAAGTCCGTCCTCGGAACAACTTTTACTTGTCAAAACCTGCACAGCTAACTTAAGGTGTCCTTCTGGTGCGGCAACGCTCTGATCCTTATTGACTTCCGTCTTTTTGTTCTTTGCGCTGCCTTCTTGCCGCCGATATGGGTTTACTTCCGTCAAACCGATAGAGATCAAAGACAAAAGTCGCAGTAACTTATCTGTCAATTGACTGCTTCGTTTGATTACAGACCAATTGAGCATCGAAATAAGTTGACCGAATGCGGAAGCTTCAAATGTTGTTGTGCCATGTTCTGGTTCACTTCCCAAATTCGTATTCGAATGAGTCCTCGCAACTGACTTTCCTTTCTTAGACGCACACGAATCCAATTTCAAAAGCAAATCCCAGAAGTCTGGAAGGTCACTCCTTCCAACTTTGGACGTCGACTTATTCTTTGCTCCGCCTTCCTCTTTACTACCATTTATATCTTTCTCCTTAGTATTATCTTTATCGTCCGAATCCTTAGATTTGATTGGCACAAAATATCCAGGGAAACTCTTGGCCAGTGATATTAACAGTTCTAAAGTATGTCTGTAATTCAATAAAACAGAATCCAAAATGTTTTATTAAAACTCTAATGAAAAAAGCATTTTAATAGCTTTCTTGTATACATATTTTAAACTAAATATTTGTAATACTGACCTGCAGACGGTAGGTGCTGCTTGTGGATGAATTGCAATAATATTACCACCTTGCCTTTCAGATTTCTTTCCGGCATGACGCATTATGTGGAATACATTTGCTCTACAGCCAAGTGCAGCGTCGATACTAATATTTAGCCACGATTGCGTGTTATTTCTTTGGTCAAAGATCTTTGGAGAACTAAAATAAATGATTAAACATTATAAAAACGATAAACATATCACGTTGTTAGAATCAATTCTCTAGTAAAAAAATCTTACCATAAATCCATGGGAGCGTTTAATAATCCTTTCCTTTTAAATTTCCCACTAAAATCTGCCATAATATCCTTATTTTCATCGTTACTTCTTTCCATAATGCTTAGTAATGCTTTCACTATCCATTCTCTTGTGCTGCCGTGATAGCAAAGATTTCTAATCACTCTATGAAGTCTAAGCGTATTAATTTTTGGTTCGTCAACAAATAACAACACAAGCAAGCATGCCATCGATTCATGATCGAGTAATTGTCGGCCTCTTAATCGTAAGCCAGCACCTTGATGAGCTATATTGGTATCACGAGCACTCCAGGAATTCCATTGAGATCTTTGTGGTACCGCTTGAATAGCATAACGAGTACCACCTCCACGAGCTACAAATGTATTGCAACTGTTATGTAACAACTCATCTATTTACACAAATGTAAATTTGTTTTTTACGCACTAGCTTTTCATTCATGTTAATATTAACATTTATGCGTAATCTAATAAATTGTAATAAAAACTTACCTCTGCTAGAATTTCTTAATATGCTCGAAAGAGCAGTATTGTTTTGACTAACATGATTAAGGAATCTCTCCTGCATCATATGCCTATTACGCGCTTCCCACTCTCTTCTCAAATTTTGAGCTTCTTGAGCTAAATCCGGTGGAAGGACGGATATTTGAGACTCTTCCATGTCAGTTAGAATCTACAGATAAACAATAGTTTTAGAAGTAACAATAAAATATTACTGTTAAAGTAAACAATAAATCCGTTCAAGAATATATACTAACAGCTTGTCGAAGGGAAGGTTGTAGATTTTGGAAGAAGGCGGCGGCATCCACGGGATCCTCCGGATTCGCTGAGGCGGCCGCGTGTCGTTGCTGCTCCATGCGTTGTTGCGCCAAGACTTCCTCTTGTATTGCCGGTGGTAAAGCAGCCAAGAATTCTGGATTCACCTCAACCGGTCCGCTAAGTTCCTCAACTACAGAAGCCTGCGCGCGTTGCCTCATACGTTGCAGCCTATCAATGTATTATTTAATTATTTAAATATCGTTATCTCGATATATAAAAAACATAAATAAGACTAAAATTATTAATTAACCTGAGCTGTTCAGCAATAACTTCGTCACGCATATCTTCAGGCAAAGCGGCTAAAAACGACGGGTCTACACCGTCCGGTAATTGTTGTTCTTGTTGATTATTGGATTGCTGTTGTTGCGGCTGTTGTTGCGACGGTTGCTGCGACGATTGTTCAGAAGTTCCTGCCGCGGTGGTAGTCTCAGTCGTAATCGAAGATGTCGGATCTTGATTAACGACATTGGCGCTACAATGATATTTTCATGTTAATATCATTGTAATCTGCACTTATATATACGCTACTTACTTTCGTTCAACACGCCGTAAGTCAATGTCGTTCGTACGACATTGGCTGTCATCCGTCAATAGTCTTCGTATCCAATCGGCCGAATCACTGCTTTCCCTCGACAAATCCTCGCTAGTTTCTTGACCAAAATCTACTACTAATGGTGCAGCGGTAGTGCGATTAGACGATGATTCGGTAACATTTACCGTTTCGGCACTACTTCGCACAGCTTGTCCTGTTGGAGCAAGATGCGTAGGTGCGTCATTAGACACATCTACGAAGAATATTAATATACAGAATTTGAATAATTTACAATTAGCAATAAAGATAGTTAACCGATTTAAACAAGATATTCTAATTTTGATTTCTAAAGTAATCGCATTTGACTAATATAGAACATAAAAATAAAAAATAAAAAATGTATATATAATATTTTAAACAGAGTTTTGATTATTTTAAAAATAATATGTATATTACTTAATCTAATAGTTGCTTCAGATGTACACGGCCCAAGCACAGAGTCAACAATACTTTCAGCCAGTTCTAATGTGGGATTTCGATTTGCCGTACGAGGGTCACGACTATCAGAAGTTGATTGCTCCTCTGGCGGTGGTGGAGGTGGTCGTTCCTCATCTTCTTGAACCGTCACTTCCATTTCACCTGTTACATCTAGTATGTAAAAAATACGTAGAAACACGCGTATAAAACATTAAAAATAAATATTAAAAAATGATCTCATGTTGCAACTATACCAATTATGTCCTCCTCCGGAGTACGTTCCTGTCTTGCGGTCGTTTCTATCGCAGTTTCTTCTCCGGCTACAAGCGGTGTGACATCAGTTCTTTGTGAAGTTGACGCAGATGGTCGTTGTTCATCCAGTGTCAAACTTGGTAATACGGCTAAAGTATAAAATATAATTTGAAGAATCATATTTACATCTATTGTACTTAAATATATAATTTTAATACATGTGTATATGTGAAATGTTTGTGTACAGTGAATTGAATAAGATATCAGCGACCCAAACCGAATTAAATTATGGTTCGGTTCTGATTTAATAAAAAGATATAAAAACCAGTTCCAGTTTCAGTTTCGGTTCCTTAGCAAATAGGGTATTGATCATGTAATTTTTCCCCTAGGGCGGAAACGTGAAAAGTTTCAAGTTACTGTCTCTTTCTATTCAACATCTATAGAAAGAGATAGTTACATGAAACTTTTCACTTTTCACGTTTCCGCCCTAAGAAAAGTTACATAATCGCTGCCAAGAATCTAAAAGCGTTTAAGTTCCGGTTTTTTTCGATTACAGTTTTGGTTTTTGATTCTAATAATATTATTTAATATTATGTAATAATAATTATTAGTATTTAATAATATAAAAATAATTTATAAAGAATTAAATATAGAAAAAGGAATCAATTAGAATTGTGCTACCAATGAATCTATTGCTTCAAAAAAAAAGAAGATAATTAAATGAGAGAAATAAGAGAGGAAGAAGTAAACAACTAGGAGTAATTAGACAACAATCCGCGAAATTGCAAACAAAAAGTAATAAGCAAAATGTGTACAATAATTCTTTATATCCAGAATATATATAAAAAAACATACAAATATGTAACAAAAATTAAGATGCAACCATTTGAAATATCACACATTCAATTGTAAGATAATCGTGTTTCATGCATGCAATAAATTCAATGTATTCGCTATTGTGAAATGATACGATGTCGTCAAAATACGACTACATAAAAGATTCTTGTATATCTATTACTTATGTTTACTTTTCATATTTTGTAAAACAATACATGTGAATATCCCAAAATTCAAAATATTTCGTATTTTTTTTAGAAGGTTTCCTATATCCTTAAAATATAAAAGCATTGAAAATTACATGTTGATAGTGCGATATTTCCTTTCTTTTAATTATCATTTGATTATAAGTTTAATTATTAATTTTAGTCACATAGAATATCGAATATAATCATTAATAATTTGATAGTTTTTATTATTGCTTTAGTTCTTCGAAGATGAATTTACCACAGTAATAGATATTTATTAGCTAAATAATCATGTTCGGCAAGAAATTTAGGCATTAGAAATATAAAAATATTATCTAAAAATAAATTGCAAGAACTGAAAAAAAACCCGTAAAACAAAAATAATTTAATGGTTTCGATTATAGTTCCGGTGCTGTAAATTTAGCAGAACACGGTTATGGTTTACGGTTCTGGCTAAAAAACTGGTTATAAAATTTTGATTGGTTCCGGGTTCCTAATGATGTAGAGTATATTTACATTCCGTGTTATTCGAACGTTCTTTTTCTTCTTTGTTATCCTTTTCGTTTTCCTTCTCCGATCCATGTTGTTTTTTACGTTTCTCTTTGCGCTCGGCAAGCTCGGCATTCCTGTACTTTTCTAGTCCAGGTATCAGCTTGTGCACAACACCTTTTCAATGCAAAAAGTAAGTTAATAAAATTGTACTATGTATAAAGGAATACAAATAATTCCTTTGTTCTCACCAACGCAGCAATCTGGTTGAGAATCCCCGTCTAACTGTTTGCTCTCTTCGATCCACCAGTGCAACGCAGTTGGTATATTATTCAATGTTGCGGCAAGGCTTGGACCAAAGAGGTATCCAGATTGATCCTAATATTAAACAGTTATTAAGAATTATAATTAAAATTCTTGTTTACGCACATTTTAGTATTATACAATATTAATTTAATATTATACAATACGTACGACATAATCCATTTGTTCCTCCTCCTGATTAGTAAATATTCCCAATCCATTATCCATTACAACTACACGCGTGTCTCTAAAACTTGATGCCAAAACTTGACTGGCGGACAAGGGAAGAGTCTGTGCAGCTGGACCTAAGAGTCTGTATCATATATATTAAATAATGAAGTATACTATTTATTTTAATATTTACGAAACGCACATAAAATTTTACTAACATATACCTTTGTAATATTACAGGCGGATTTGTGCTACGTGGATTAGATAATTGGAGGTACTGATATCGTCTGTGTCGCAAAGCGCGTTGTGTTCTAGTACTTGCCGTATCCAAACTTCCTTGCGATATTAACAGTGGGTGTGTACTAATGCCTGCATTAAAATTATTACAATTATATTCTTAAAATTGTACAAAAAATTAATTGAAGAACAAAAGAAGAAAAAAAGGAGAGAAAAAAAAACACAGTCGAACGTTCATATCGACACCCGTATTCTCGACCAGCTGAGCCTTCGTAAACTGAGATTACGGAAACACGTATAGAATGTGGTTAATGCCTACATTTTATGTAAAAACTGTAAAAATTCTCTTGCAATGCAAATAAAAATTGAAGGAGGAACTGAAGTCGAGAATAGAGAGGTTGCTCGGTTCCTTGAATTAGTCGAGAATAGGGGAATTTCCGACTGTAATCATCTATTTTCGCTCCTATTTACCGTTGTTCTCAGAACCTGCAGGGGGCTCTTCAAACAGACCTAATGGTAACGGGAATGTGGAATTCCATGGAAGACTAGGTCGCGTATTAACCGGCGTCGACGTATTCGCGATGTCTTGATTTTCAATGTTGTGTTGTATCATTACAACATTACCACCATCGCGCTCGGAAGAGGGAAACATACGAAAAACGCCGCCCTCTCCAGTATCTTCATAAAATTCTATTCCATCCTCTTCATAATTGGATGATCCTTCCTCTTCTTCTTCCTCCTCTTCTTCATTTTCTTCACCTATAATAACAATATAAATAAGAATAAGAGATATATACGATCTTTCTACTTCAGCTGACATTATAATGTATCAAATCAGATTATCTACCGTCATCTTCCTCTTCCTCCTCTTCGTCCTCATCATCTTGCACCTCGTCCTCATTATCGTCAGACGGATTGCTATCAGAGTCCGAGTCGGAGCTCATTAAATCCTCCTAAAATAAAATTTATTGTGAATTCAAAAGATAAAACGAAAAGTGCTAATTACATGAGAAAAAAATAAAAAAGCGACGTTACTCTTACTGTAGTATCTCGAGTCGGATCAAAATCGCCTTCTGCGTCACGCATCGCGAGACTTTCATCATCAATGTCCATTGGCCTGTGAGCACGAGAAGACGGTTCTTCCGCCACGGCCGAAACGTCCCTGGAAAACAGTACACTACTTGATTATAAGTACTGTAGTTTTCATGAACTTAAAAGGCTATTAAACAAATAAAAAAAGATTCGCGAACGTGTGCAACATATAAACAGAAGGTAAAAACACACATAAACAGCCAAGAAAAAATACATATCATGCTCAAATTAAAAAAAGTTTATGTGTACATGTAATCAATTGATAAATTATATGATTACATGTGTCATAAAATAAAATCGTGTATAAAATACAATCCGTGCAAGGAAAGTACTTCGCTAACATCTGTTCAGACATTTGTTACTATGCGCGATATCTGTACCGCATATAAACATATTTTAAATTTTATACAGCAATATATAAGATTATATCAGATAATTTTTCATACAATAATATTCAACAAGATTTATTTTTATCTGCTATGTTAATGTTATTGCTGCATAGATACCTCCTAATATCTCAATAGAAGAGATGGAGTTTATTTTACATTTTATTTGAATTGCATGACGTTCATCGAAATCTGATTTTAATCTTAATTTACATTTCGCTACCTTTCGAGAAGCTGATCCATGATATCCTCCAATGCAGCCTCGTCTCCTTCCTCATGTACCTGGCTTTCTGAGGTTGGTTCCAAGCTTTCCGCAGTCACAGAGATATCATGTTCAGTATTTTCGGCGTCCTCATTCACTTCCTCGCCCACAGCATGCGTAGCTTCGGAAGTCGTAGTACCCGTTTGTTCTCCAATCGGTTCTTCCTGTACAGTCCTATTTTTCGGCTTTGTAAATTTGTTATTAACCGCACCCGGCATCGGTTGATTGATAATGCGTGACAAAGTCTCTAACGGTTTCAACGCGGCATTAATAGTGCCGGCCATGTTCGGACTTGACAAATCAAGACTGTGCGGTATTTTGGCCAGATCAGTTATTATACCCTTTCTCAGCATTATTCTGACGATATAATTGACATTGTTATATTGATGGGCTCTCAAAGAGGCCCTCAATTGAGTATGCGACATATTTGGTGGACAACTATCAATCATGGTAGAGATCAGTCCAATTATCAGCTGAAGCTGCGCGTGTTTCTCAGAACTCTCCGGAAGCGCGAGCGTCCTCGTCAAGGCCGCTTTCACTTCCGTCACTAAAGTAGTCTGTACATCCGGGGAGTGATTGCAAGAAGCTATGGCAGCAATCAACATTCTTGCCATACTACTACACGTTCGATCACCTGAATTTTCCGGCGACATTGGCAAAAGTTTATCTAGCAAGAATGCTAAAGCCGTCGTGTCTTCGGATACCATTTCACTCTGTCCTGCTCTGTACGTATGTTCTGTGATAAGACTAGCCACAGCACCGTAAGATCGCACAGCTTCCGCCAATATCTTTAATATCGCAGATTTTGTCAAGATGGGCTTCTTCGCCTCTTCCGGTTCCACCTTACTGTTGTTACCGATGTCAGTATAAATCTTAAGAGGAATAATTTGTGACACTTGATCGTCGTCGTCCAAGGGATCGTTGGTTGTCGTTGCATTATTTCTTAATCCATCTCGCCGTGATGTCGACGATGACGCATTACCCATCGACGAGGTTGTCGCGTGTGACGTCTTCTTCTCGGGGCTCGTTGGAGTTGCCGTTCCGTCATCTGACGACACTGGCATTGGTTTAATTAACGCGTTTAACATATCACGAATAACACCTACGGATACCTCTTCCACCATCGGTAATGCTGGAGAGTGACTAGGAGGTAAGGCTTTGACGACTAGCCTATTGTCAACGTCATCTTCTATAAAACATTAAAAATATATTTAGAAAACAAAGTTGTCAAAAGGCCATTATTTTATGATTAATGGATAATAGAAGGTTTGTTCTTGATAGCTGCACTGCTGTACTGGTGCAATAAGTTAGAATGAGAAAAAATATATTTGTCTTATTCTAACTTGTTGCACCAGTTCAGTAGTGCAGCGACAAACAGGTCTAGAGTGTCGTGCGGCATCATTAACTAAAACTCACTTTTTAAGCAACTTATGTCAACTCTAAGAATATTTTCGCACACTTCTTTGTACACTTCCGGATTACGACAAACAGCGCTGCTAATTTGTCGTGTCATGAAAAGTATCTCTTTATACGCAGGAGGTATGTTGCTCTGCGTGCGTGCACGAATAACCTGAAAAATAATGCATTGTTATAATAAATTGTTGGAGTATGCAAAACTGTATAAAAAAAATAAATAAATAAATAATAATAATAATAAATGCAAGTACCTTCTCCATTGCAAGACGAAGCGTGCGCGGCTCTTCAAGAGTATGTCGTATCAGTAATGTACATAGATTGATGCAGCCAGTAAAACTACACATTTGCGTCATTTCAAGGAGTAATTTAACACCACCTTCACGCGCAAATACTTCTGCATTTCGATAATCTCTCGTTAGCCGTAAACACACTTTCAATACAGCATGTAACGCGTCTCGATCAACAGGAATTGCCAAAAATTTTACACACGCACTGTAACACAATGTTCATAAAATATTTATCAGACTCTTATAAAGTTAATTCAATTTCATAAAAAGTATTTCGTATAACAATATACATAATCGTAAAAAAATTATAAAAAATAAAAAACTGAAATGTTTCCACGTTGTCAATTAATCATAAAGTGTCCTAGCAATATTGCCTAATTTTTTTTTAGGGAGAGATTAAATAATTGTTTAAATGTATTATTCACGTTAAATATTATCTGTCATATTACATACAGATCTTTTATCTCTTACCGTACAATACTTGGGGCTATACTAGGGTCCAATCCTTGTACCACCGTATTTCGTCTCTCTTCTCCTACAGGGCTCTCATCGGTATCCATATTCGAATCAGAACCAGAACCACCGTCCTCCTTATCTGTGTTCAGTTTAAAGCCCATTGTAATGGGTCGCCTATTATCGCTATCTTCGTTCACCTGAGTCATGCAGGAGAAAGTAATCATATATCGGCGTCGACTGCACGATATTCGCACATTAGACTCGCCTGCCCAATACGCATCGTTGATGATTCGATTGTTCATAGGCGAATAGAAGGTCCATTTGCCTGTGCTTAAATCGAACCACTTCCACGCTCTGGTCGTGACTTTGTGCATTATCTGCTTTCTCTGCGTAAGTGTGGCTACCTTCTCCAAACGATCGATGAGAAGTAACAAAGGCGCTAACCATTTAGGTGTCTTCATGCTCAACACGGCGCTGGTATCCTTGCAATCTTTAGCAATTCTGTTCTTGTTCGCGGTAAGCGGTGCCTCGCTTACTACCAACAACCGTACGAGTTTGTCCAGTATCGCGCATTCTTCAACTATAAGAGCACATGGCACTCTCATCTCTTGGAAAGAACCCTCAAAGAAGAGAGTGTAAAGATAAAGACGACCAGACAGTTTGTTCGCTTCTTCACACTCTACTAATCTGGCACCCGCATTTTCATCCTGGCTCTCGGCGATGTCAATTAAGTAATCTACCAGACGTCCGACCTCACGTATCAACTGTCGTAACGTGTCGTCCCGCCATTCGTCGCCGTTTCTTTTTGTGATAGTCACCAGTAGATCGCAAATCCTATACACTGTGTCCGGCATAAGATCCAATAGATTGAGACACTGCCCAAGTGCACTACGCGTGAACTCGTCTATACTCTCGGTGATGGTTGTTTCGCGGGAGGGAGTCTCCTCGATACCCGAAATCTTACGCGTATCTGTGTCACCGAGCGACATGGCGATAGCATGCATTATTTGATCGTCGTCTGCCAATTCCAAATCCATGATCAAACCCTGACCACTAGCATCGCTCACTGGAGCGTCGGGTCTACGCAGAGTCGCGGGATTTGTCAGAAGATAATCGGTCGCCTGTTCTACGGTCATCGTATGTAGCAACGCTTCTATACAATGCGCTCGACTAAAGCCCATATCCATCAGCTGTCTCAGATATTCCGGATTCACGTCCGCCTCTGGTTCATCCCTACGATCGGATCCGCTTCTACCAACGCCGCTGGCACCACTACCGCTAGCTGTCGCGCCATCTCCACTCTCCTCTTTCTCGGTGCGTTCCTTAATAATCTTTTCCCCACGTAAAATGTGTCGTAAAATTGATAAAATAGACTCTGTCATGCGAGCTCCATAGTTTTTAAGTGGTTTTTTACCCCACATTAGCATCACCGCCTCAAAGGCTTTTTTGTGAATATCGATAAGGTATCTTATTGGATCGAACGTCTCGCACACTTTGTATATTCCCGTGCACTTTGATGAGACCACATGGGGAGAATCCAAAATGGGTTTAGGATTGACCATTTTCTCCAACAGCATTAACCAGGCGTCCAGAAATTCGCCAGTTCCATCGGGTAGATTAGGATGTTCCAGTCCCTCGGATAAGGCAAATTGACCTCCACCTGACAATGCCCAGTGAAAGGTAGAGAAAAATGCATTTTGACCATTCAGTTTGACAAATTTCTGAAGCATCAGGTGATAAGGATGCCTTTTCTCGTCAAAGAGCATTGGTGAAGTGAATCCCACTGAACATATGAGGAAAGTAAGCTTAAATTTGGGGATCTGTGATGGAGGTAATTTGTCCCATGATAAACCGCGCGTTAGTAAGCAGTTCAATGCAGTGGCGACACTACGCGCTGCTTGAGAGGGCATCGTGGGCGTCAAAGGCATCTGCTGTCCTCTACGTTGTCTCACAGGAGAACCCATGCAAAGCTTAACAAGTAAACCAAACAACTCGGACAGTGCTCTACCAAGTCTTGAAGAAGCGCCGAGCAATGGTTTGATGTATTTCAATTGATAATTGTTCGGTCTGTCGGTGCTTGCGCTTGGTTTATCATCTACCTCCATCGGCACAGGTGGAGGATCTGTACTCAGAGCTTCCATGGCCGTGGTCATTCCGTTACTTCCCATATCCGAAGATACGGTGGCGGGCCAAGAGGATGACGAAGGTTCACCCTCGGGCTTTAACTCGGGCGGCATTAACTTGTCCATGTCCTCTTTGCCAAATTCGCAACCAGCCGGAATAATATCCTCGCTACATAACGCGAGCAATAATGTACTCTCCCAAACGAGAGACATATAAAGTTCCGACAAACCTTTGAGAACGGTCAAACCTAACTCAGAACCCCAATGATTCATAGAAAGATTTCGAATATCACTTTGGCTGGTACGACAAACGTGAACAAACATTACCACATATCCATGAGCTGCGTTCATGGCATGTAACAAAGGCGTAGCCGTGTCGCTTGTAAACGCAGTTTCCAGATTAGGTGCTGACGCAAGTTCGTGTAACAAAACGGAACCACCGGGAGATTCCATATTACTGTGAAGTGGTTTCAACAAATTTAACACTTCGTTCAATTGCGACAAACCCGTTTTGAGTACCAATGGTTCATGTGCGAGGTTCTGTAAACATCAAATTATATTCGTAATATAGTTACATTAAAAACATGCATGTTTGAAAACATACGGAAAACACATACCAAAATACTCTTGCACACTGAGGCTACAGATTGAGCTGCTTGTGCAACGGGATAATCGACAGGTAAATTGGGTAGACCTAAAATCGACAATAGTGGAACAAGTCCCTTTTGAGCAACAAATTCTCTGCAGTGATCGTCTGTTGAATTGTTGCTTAATATAGCATCCACAAATTTCATAACATTGTGAATATATTCCACTAGAGCAATGGGAGTCTTTTCTCTTGGTTGAGGTGGTGGACCAGGCTGTGGAGGTGACATGCTAGGTTGCTCTTCTCTTTGAGGATGCGAACTCGTGCTCGCTTCCTCCTCGTCCTCCTCTTCTTCATCGCTACTGCTACCGCCGCCTCCTCCACCGCCGCTACCAGAATCTCCTACTCCGACACCGACTGATTGACCAGATGTTTGACGATTGCCAGAGGCCGTGTTTGATGGTGAATTCTCAGATTTACTAGCGGCACGCCAACATATGTATCGCGGATCACAGCCCAATACACATAATTCCTCGAGTAACTAATTAAAAAAAAAAGCATTTAAGAAATATAAAAGTTAGTTATTAAAAAACGCAATTTATAAGTACCTTAATAATAGCTGCAATAGCATCAACTTTTAAGCTTGGTTGGTGCCTCATTAACTCATCCATAGCGTTACCCAAATTCGAAGCTGTATCACCTAATGGATCGGCGCTTCGTCGCCGTCGCATTGCCGAAAGATAAACAGGTGAGAGAAGTACTTTAAATAAGCGTTCAAATGGTCGTCGCTTCACAAAAGATTCAAGACCACGTTGGTTTAAACATAGAGCACTGAACACATTAGGTAAAGAGCCCAATACTTCTCTAGTGGCAGGAACCTAATATTATATAATTATTATAAAAACATCATTAATCCTTAAATGTTACAATGAGAATGACATACCAAAGTAATTTTTCAAAACAGTCATTTTTATAAATATCTCTGAAAGTTATACATCTACAATATTCTAAGGTATTTTTTTGACATTTTACACTTATAATTAAAAAAATTTTTTAAATATAAAGTTGGTACATTTTACTCGGAGATATAAACAAATAAAAACTGCCTGGCTATGTTCTATGTTGTGACAACAACATAAAATTCTAAGGTCGTAACAACTAAAGGTTAACATTGTATAAAAAAATATTGTTATATTCTATAAAACATAAAATTATTTGTACTCACTTCTTTTATAAGTAAAGCATGGAGTACAACATCAGTCAAGCCGTTGTCTTGTAGAGACGATAGTAACGACGGTTCTTGGAAAACGTATACAGTCACGACATCGGTAGCAAGTAAGAATAACGAAGGACCATAGTATTCTGAATTGCTTATAATGTGCTTCAGAGAAGATGGCAATGTACCCTCCATAACATGTCGTATACTATCAGAAAATGCTGGATCCTGAATAGCCTTCTTCAAAAAATTCAACATTGATTTCAAGAGTGCCGCTCGTTGTGGTAAACACGTTTTACCAGTCTTCGCAGCAGAATAATCTGGCTGTTGTTCGTTGCTCTTTTCATCTGCTTTAGCAACTGTATTTTCATCTTCCGATATTTCCATAGGATTAGACGATTCCTCTCGTTCATCGAAAGTCTCGTGTTCACGACGCGACGTGGAAGATCCTTCCTCTCTTTCCACTGATCTTTCACGTGAGGTTTGTGGAGCATCCTGGTAAAGAAGTGGCTCTATTTCGAACGGCTGTTCTTTCCTACATACATTAACTTCCATGTCTAAACGGTTGATGAAGCTTGCTAAGCCACTGTGGGTTTGAAAACCCTGCATATCTATGTTTGTTATTAAATCTATGACACGTACTGCTCTTGTTACAAACTGCAAAAGAAAAGAAACTACAATAATAAACACATAAATGCTAGAAATAGATAATACTGAATTCTATTTTACAATCTATTTTATAAATATAAAATGTAAATTCAATAAATCGTAATTTCTTTTAATTAATATCAAATTATAAGAAAATATATTCTATTAAATAGTACCGTTATATGCTCGAGTTCACTTCCTGGCCAATTGATGACTTTCAAAAGACTCTCCATCATACCACAACTTACGAGAGCCTCTCCACCCGCTTCGTAACTTGCAAGATGATACAAAAAACTAAACAAGGCTGTCGCAAGCGGAAGAGGAAATGGTTGTCCATCTGGTTGTGGCGAAGTTAACGTTGTTATACAAGTACGCACCAAAACAGGCAGAAAACCGTGATACGAGCTAGCTCCAGTGACATCAATAATCATGTTCAATCGTGAACCTGGTTTTCTGAAATTATATTAAAAAATAAATATATCACATCAGATATCATAAATTTTTATAAAAAATATCTTTACTCACTTAGGAAAGTGTGGATTCCGATCTAAATGTATGATACTCGTAAGAGTACGCAACGCTGCTGCACGAATCTCGACAAGATGGGTATGTGGCAATTCCAACAATTCAACAAGCTCTTCAAGAAGTCCGGCATGGAGAAGACTATGTGCATTTTCTTGCAGCGCATTACTGTACACAAGCACAGATAAAGCCTGAAGCCGAGCTTGCACGCATTGTAATCGTCTTCGATAATCCGAAAAACTATGCGCTAATCTTATATGCGTCAATAGAGCCATCTAAAAATAATGTTTGCATTGAAGAATATTCTTTATATACCACATTCACGTTATTTACATAAAGAACAAATGATCTACATATCCTTACCTGACGATCCTGAGGTACGTTATAAATTTTCAACAGATCGTTCATAATCTGGGCTGGGGTTTTTCCAAGTTTATCAACATTTTCTATATGTATATATGTTACAAGATTCATTTGACCAACTTTTTTTGTACTAGAGAGTGATGTACCAGTTGCCGATGACTCCGTTACAGTCGGATTTTCCGCATAAAATTCAAAATGCAACGTTGTAGCACTTGCTGGAAATGGCTGCAAAATAAAAAATACAATACATTGTATGTCATTTATAAAACTATGCCGCATATCGTTACACAATAATTGTATATACATGCTTACCTTTTCTGGAAATTCCTTGCAGCAGTCCGCCAAACCAAAGCCATTTTCCTTTCCTCCCCAACTCTGTAATAAATTATTATTTAATTTACACTGTATCAATTTCAATCGTATCATTAAAATATAAATTAAAGTTACTAACCTCTGCTAGGTGAATAAGCCTGCTGAGCAAAGCTTGTCGTTTGTCACTATTTAAACGTGTAATAAAATTACTGCGTTTACTAAACATGTACAGAAGATTTAATACACCAAGGACTACATTCATGTTACAACTTGATAGTAGAGTAACCAAGTGTTCCATGCTGTTGTACAAATGCCGTGAGAATGAATGTTCAATTAACAATGTTGTGAAATGAAGAACCCAGAGAAGCAGTTCTTTTGCCTGTGTATCAAGTTGATAACCATATATGAATCATTTTATTAATCAACTGGCTATTAATATAAAGCTATATATTTTAATTGGTGCTGATAAAGACAAATCATTTATTGAACAAACCTCTCGATTCTGAGGAAGATCACATGCTAATTCCCATGGATTATCCGGACTCTTTGCTGCAGCTTCTTCTAAAATACTGTCACTGAGATCTAAGACATCAATCCAATGAAATAATTCACACTTTCCGAATGTCCACGCATCTATCTGCTTTAGTTCTTCTAGCAGCTCTGCATGTGAGCAGGAGCGTAGTTTGCTTATAAGTGCCTGACATTCCGTTGGCTAAACATTACACATATAATTAATATCAATAATAAATCTAAATAAAATGCATGTATATTTATGTGTTATGTGTGTGTATACTTCAAGCTTTTGTAACAAGAAACAATGTGCAGTCAAAATTAGTTTGCAAGCAAAATTTATATTGTATATATTTAATAAATTGAAATAATTATATATGTATGTCACATATGCATACAAAATAATTGAAATCATTTGATCTGTCAAATAAAATTAAATTATCTTTAATATATAATTATATATTTTAACAAAAATAAAATAACATTTTTGTCAGGTAAATCTAAATGTTTAAAAGTTAACATTTTTATCCAAGTAAGAACTGTAAAATACTTACCACTTCAGAAGTGCACTTTTTCAATCTACTGCGATCGATTTTCATTTTGATGGGTTAACGTATCTCTTCCAAATTTAACGTCTAAAATAAAAACACAATGTTGTATTATAAAATTTTATGTCATTTATTCAAAATTAATAATTTATAATTAGTAATATATAAGTTATAATATTTAACAATTAAATTCTTAATATAATAAAATGTAACATCATCTATCATTAATTATATATTTAATAATATAATGTGATTAATACTAGAAAAACAAAGAATAAAAAATAAAAATTAATTTGTTATATAAAAAATATAATAAATGCAAAGTTAGTTATGGTATTCCAATAAGGTTACTACATTTTACAGATATCATTAAAACAGCTTAATACTGTAAAAATTCTAAGTAACAAATTACTCAGTATACATTTCTAATTCATTCGTACAAATGCAACATGTTCTTAAATGCAACTAACACTAACTGTATCCAATATTAACGATAAAACACATTCAATAATATTCCATAAATTTCTAAAAAGCAAGATTCCTCTTCTATACAAAAGGCTAATTAAAATCACATGATTATAGACACGTTTCTAAGGACATATGTAGATTTTACTAATATGTAACTTATTTACAAAAGTGTGTGGATTTCGAGAATTGGCGACACAACCAATTTCTGCAACTACATCTCATACACAAATTAGGATATATATTTTTTAAAAACTATAATTAAGATATATATATATATATATAAACCAAAGTACAGATTGATACATGCCTAGAGAAATCCTAAAATGTTTACGAGATATAATATTTTCTAAACACATGCGTTTGCACAAGTAGGACTTGCAAAATTCCAGGTTCTTTGAGAGAAGAATCAAGAATTCGTAGGACAGTTTCTTTTACTCTTGTAATCTTAAGTTCATGTTAAATCATATGATATTTGCCTTATACAATAACGCGTTCAACGATTACTCAGAAACACGTGTACGTACGTATGCGAGACAATTAGAGACCAACGAATTGGACTACGATGAAATGGGTTTTACGTTACCTCCGAGAATCGATTTCCAAGAACTGATAAACGATCGCGCAACAATAACCCAACATTACGTTACGAAACGTATCGCAACGCGTGAAGCAACATTATTTTTTCTTCCTGAACGCGATTCAATCTGGGTCGGTGCTTACCCTTTGTGCCACGCGTTGGGCATCCCTCGGTCCGGATGTTCGCTCGCCTCGCGAGTCAGTCGCGCGCGACGCGAAAAAGTGGATCGTGGATCACGAATCGCGTGGATTTTCGGCGAGAGGCAGGATCGCGCTTTAATCTGCACAGTCATCAGCGGTGGCACGCGGGGGAGAGAATCTAACCTATCCCGCGCGGCGCAGGGACAATGGTGAACTTGACAATACACACAGAAAGATCGAGTGACAACACCCTGGCGGCGATCGGTCACACTGCCGATCCGTGCGCCCTCGTAAATAAACGTTTGAAGGTGAAAAGAGGCGATGATGCCACGATTTCGAACGCGACGGCGGTTAGAATATAGGGAAATAGAGTTTCTCTCCGGACTGGACTGGATACCTAAAGAGAGGAAATGAAACCGAAGAGGAAGGGGGAGAAAAGATCGAGAAAGAAAGAGAAACGCACTCGTGAAACGAAGCAAGAAGGAAGGAGAGCGACGTGCCTTCTGTCTCTTTCTCTCTTCTCTTTTTTTTTTCTCTTTCTCTCTCTCACCTGGCGATGAACCGTCGTACTTCCGTGTCTCCAACTTCCCTCTGTGATAACGTAGCGTTGCCGCTGATAGTCTCCTCCGTCGATGTGCTCGAGCTCCGTCCGATAGGCTTCTTCACGTTAGGAGCGCGGCGATGCGGCACGGGCATCGCGGTCGCATCGAACCCGCGCGCCCGAGATCACTTATCGAGACACTACACCGCCGATGCTGTCAGCGTTCTGTATCCGCGATTCTCGTCGCCAGCTTCTTTTTCGCGCATTAACACGCACCGTGGCGGCGGACAAGCTCTCTCTCTCTCTCGTGGTCGTCGGCACGTTGATAGTCGCAGCCGCGACTTTACACTTTGCTACGACGAGACGGCGAGAATGCGGCCGGAATGCGACCGACAAGGAGGCGACGAGGATTGACGATAAAGAGGGGAACGATGGATGAGACGGACGGAGAGAGATAGAGCGAGACAGAAAAGGGGAGGGGGGGGGGGGCCTGCGATCGGGGATGCGCGGAACGAAGGGCCGATACTGCTCCGTGTGCGCTCTCGCGGCACGGCGACGCGGTGTCAAAACAAAACCGCGAACGAGCGCGGCCGCGAAGGCGGTCTCGCGTCTCCCCTTTTCCCCTTTTTTTTTAACCCTTTTTCTCTTTTATTATTCTCTCCTTTCCTTCACCTGTATGCTCCTTTTCCTCCTATCGGCCGACGACGGTGCCGATCAGCGCCATTTTAGCGAGGCTTCCCGCACACGGGGACGAGTATTTCACGTCTCCTCTTATTTAACCTTGGCAAGCCGATAGGGTCCGCGAACACCGCACACGTTAAGGGCCCCTGGAGTTCGATTGCCGTCGATGCTTCTCGAACGATGTATGTGCCTCCTCGCTCTTTCTTTCTCTCGCTTGCTCCCTCTCGCGTTCGCTCGCTCGCGCGTTCGAGCGAGTTCACGACCTCGTCGCTATACGATCACTCGTCTCACCCGACGTTGCGTCGCACGCGCGAAAATTCACGCTGTCGTCTCTTTTACCGATATATATATATATGATATATTATGTATATATATATATATATATTATTGCGCACCGCGAGAGAGAAAGAGCTAGCCCGTGTCGCGACACACACGCTCATACACACGCGCGCGCGCGCGCGCGCCGCGTCGAACACAACCTCGTCACCGAGAACGTTTTTCACCTCACTCGGTCCGGCTCGAGGAGTCGCATGCGAAACGCGACGATATCTTGCCAATGCGCAATTTGCACGTCCGCTCGTCTCACAGTTCTCCACACACCTCGCATACACGCTCACGCTCTTTTTCTTTCCTCCTGACAAGATGCGGCGCACACAACAAGCCGATCCTCACGTTGCGTGTCACTCGCCTCGCGAGAACGGGACACGCGACTCACGAACGGACGATGCGCGACGCGACCCGCGGCGGCACTTCTCGCGAGCGAAGAGCGAGTGGTTGCGAAAGCGAGTAGCCACGATGCGGGCGCGGCGTAAACTCGTAGGCGAATCCGCGAGAGCCGCGACCGCTCGCCGTCGACACTTCGAATCGCGGCCTAAAACTTTACTCCGGTTTTTTTTTTAATTACACGCAAGATAAATTACTAGAAACGCGTCAAAGTAAAAAATTCACCAATTATAAAATTCTTTAGAATCATCGTTCAATTATTCGATTTTAAACTAAAAAAATTATATGATTTCTATACAATTATAAAATTATGTATAATTATATAAAAACCATAACATAATTTTTATTTATTCTTTGTTACATATATTCTTTGGTTCTCGATTTCGAGATTCAAAATACAAATTTAAGAGTTGTAGATTTATAGTTTATATGTTTAAAAAAAGAAAGCTTTTTTTCAGCACTGCTGTAAAGTTTATTTTATTCTTAAAATAAACAAGATTTAATAAATTAATGTCTCTTTTTTTTACTTCATACTGCATTGAACGATAAGATCAATTATTGAAATATCCTTTCCCATTATGTAACGTGACTTGTTACATATTGTCAGTGAGTTATTGGTTTCCGTGTCGTGGATTGCAGCATGTATTTTATCTAAATAAGAATCTATTTTACTCGCGTAATGTGGGCCCATTGTTTCATACTTTAATATGTTCGAGTCGACTTGCTCAACTAAACGATTTAAATATCGTGCTATATTCACCAGCCCCAGAATTTTATACATTCCTGACAACATCATAATAGGATCCTTCCCGACAGTTTTCCAAATTATAGTAAAAAATATATCCACATCTGGGTTCTTAGTAACATAAGCCGAGCAAAAGTCGACAAGATGGTCAGGCAACTTTTCTACTGTAGAATGAATGTGTGTCGATACAGAAACACGAAAATGCGGTGATATAAATTTCAAGAAAATTTCTATGAAATAAAATGGATGCTTTGGATCGCAAAAAATAACAAGCTGCTGCTTTAAGAATTTTGGCTCTTTTGATGGGAATCCTGCTACCTGCTTGATCTTTGCCTCCTGGTTCGATTGTGTTTCAACAGACTTTTCATCTTGCTGTCGTGTTTTCCATTGCGACTGAGTCATTCTGCAGATAGAAATAGCAAACTTAATAATTGAATACTAGCAACAATTTTCAATTTTAATTATAACATTAACATAATTTATTGTTGAATTTTACGTCCAAAGAGATATACTCTAACATAAATACCTTAATAAGACTTAGAATGATATTTACTTCTCTAATCGACATAAAGGATTGTTATGAACCATTTCCATGTCCACTTTTGGCCCAACAAGGTCGCGTATATTGTTTAAACCATATTTAATCATTGTTGGCCTAAGTTAGAAATGAAATACATTATTTTATTTTTATACTAAATTATAGTGTGTTCTGCAGTCTTATTTATCTTTTCATACCTTTCCAATGATAAACCCCATCCAAGGACATTAACATCAGGAGGTAGATTCATTGGCAATAACATTTCAGGCCTAAACATACCACTGTTGCCAATCTCTATCCATCTCTCCAAGCCATTATGAAAACAAAATATTTCCATACTCGGTTCGGTGTAAGGGTTGTACGCGGGTTTGAATTGAAGTTGAGTGATGCCAAGTTTACCAAAAAATTCGTACAAGATACCAATAAGATTACCCAATGTAATATTGTAACCAGCAACGACGCCCTCAACCTGATGAAACTCGGCAAGATGCGTTGCATCTAGAGTTTCATTGCGGAATACTCTATCAATACTGAAATATTTGCCCGGCTTAAACTTTCCCTACGAAACATTTTTAATTATATTTCATCATTCTCAGACAAGCAATTTGCATACTTTTCCTTTGATTACATACTTCCTCAACAAGTTTATACAACAACCGTGCACTATTTGCTGTTGTATGAGTGCGCAACAAATTTTTTTGTGCTTCTTCCAACTTCCAATCGTACCTGTAACCTTGAGATCCATACGCTCCTATACTATGAACGGTTTTGACTCTTTTGAGATATTCCATAGGAAACTTAGTACTAGTACGTGGTTCTAAAAGATAAAAGTAATTATTTGTCCACATATTTTTCTAGCATTGTTTCGCAGCATTAATCTGTGATAAAATACCAGAGATAAAAAAGGTATCATGTGCATCACGAGCGGGATGTTGTTGTGGTTGAAAGAGAGCGTCAAAATTCCAGAAAGAATTTTCTACGTAATTATTTGTTGCCATTTCCATAAATCTAAAATATAGAATAACTTATGCAATAAAACAATCAACAATTTTATATAAAATATATAAGATAGATTTTTAAGAAATAATATAAATTTTGATGGGAGACTTACCCCATCGTCACTTACCCCATTTCCAGGAAAATTTTCCTGAATTCATGACGAACCTTTAACAACGGATGTAAATATCCAATTTGAAGTGGGGCACCCATTGCTTCAAAATTGTATGGCTTGAATTTTTTATCTTTCCAAGCGCCATTCACCAATAAATCTGCTGTCAAATCCGCCTCTAATTTTTCTACTTTTGTCGAAAAATTTGGCCCCTTTTCAAGACACATAATCTTGATCACTCTGTTGAACAGAGGAATTAAAATTATTCCCAAATATCTTACAGAATAAGATATATAAAATATTTTATATTGTTCTTTATTTGTTTTAGTTACTTACACCTCCTGCAGAAACTTCCTCTTCTTATATTCCACTTTGACATTTTCTGGAACACTCGTAAGATTCTTCAGGTGTGTCTGAACAGTGTCCACGATGGACAGCACCTTCTTTCGTACGATAGGAACGTCTCCACTTTTATCGAGCGTGATCCAGCCGGCGACCATCGCTTTGGAAAAACCCACTTTAGCATAAGGACTAGACTGGACGAGCTTCGCCTGCGGTATCCCGTCGTCGGGGACAGCATTGTAAACAACCGCTTCGTGACTACCATGCTCTATTATATATTTTCCCTCGTCAGTAAGCTCCCATTTCTTCTTGGAAATCGGTGTTACCGTGATCAACTGTAATTAGGTTAATGTCAAACTCTCAATTAACACGATTAGAGCAAGGGTTCCATAAATAAGACGTTTCATCGAATACAGCTGGTTAGCGTATCTCGCGCGATTAATTTAATCGCTCATACAAAAAGACAATTGAAAACATTATGAAAACAAACTCACATCGTCGACAGTCTCCAGGCTCTTGATCGCACCCACGACCTTCTGATGATCCTCTCGAAACGCATCTGCTAAGTCCAACGAATTTGTTTCGCCATGTGTCTCCAAGTATTCTAAAATTCGATCCGTCAATTGCTTTGCCATCTTGCACCGTTAGCGTGCCTCGCGTACCCACGCAAACTGTAGTCGTACGTACTCCGATTTATCATAACCGGCACAAAACCACGTGGTACAAAATTAAATGATGACACCGATGACACTCATGACAATTTGCAAGTTACAAGGACCTGTTCACGATGACGTAGACATAGACTTTTGCACAACGCATAAAAAAAATTGACCAACCAAAGGTTTTCCTTTAACTTTATATTTACCAATGTAAATTTGATATTAAATTTAATTAAATTTACTCGAATCTTTATCTTCTTCTAATTCTTAAAACTATTATTGCTGATGTTTTCAATGTCGACAAGTTATTCGAATGTATTGATATAAAAAAGTTTTCAAATGTTAAATTCTGTGAATCGATTTTACCAACTCCGATTAATTTAAAAAAATCGGCTAATTAAGTGTGTGTGAATTGCTAATTGTAAAATTTAAAACTGACCGTATTATTTTTTTCTTTATCCGATCCATTTTCTTTAAATTATAATTTATTTATGTAAAATATAATTAAATTAATAATTAGGTAATTTGTTTAATTTAAATAATTTAAAAATTAAATTAGAAGGATAATTAGTTTTAAATTTTAAAACTAATTATAGTTGGCAATTCATAAAATTAGCCGATTTTTTTTTTATTGGAGTTGATGAGTTAGCCTTGTATCTTGTAACCAATCAGAATGTCCGACATGCTGTCGACACATATGTGGTCTGTTCTTTTTCGCTGCACTACTGCACTGATGCAGTAAGTTAGAATGAGAAAAAATATATTTATCTCACTTTAACTTGTTGCAAAACTTCATCAAAGTTTCAAGTAATCGCAGAGGTCGCACTTTAAAACTCGCATTTAAAAAACCGTGTAAAGTTGTAGCGCATTGTAGTGTTGTTTGATGCTGTTATTTTCTCAATTTTTCTCTATTGTATCTTTTCTTCACAAAGTTGTGTCAATTGAATCGAATTGGAAATTGAAAGAAACCTCTTTGCAATACTGAATTTTCACCAAGAATTTTCATAAATGTTAAAAGCCAATAAAGATGCTCACGTGAATCACACACGTGTGTCGACAGCCGCGATCATATGATCGTCGTTATGTTGCGTCTCTCTCGCGGATAAATCCTTTTTTTTTTAATTAATGCCGATTATGTTGAAAAGTGATCGTCGCCGATCTATCGGGTCTGTCTCTGGAGCGCGTAGATCGAACAAGACTCCGCAGAAATGCAGTCGCAAAATACTATTTCTCAACACCTGGAGACCAAGGGATTCGATCTGTCGGCTGGAAACACCTGGATATATCCAGAAAATTATCCAGTCCGCCAGTATCAATATAACATAGTTAAATCCGCTTTATATCGCAATACCATGGTTTGTCTGCCTACCGGTAAGAAAAGATTTCTTGTTAACAATATTTAATATGTCAAAGATGTAATAGTATTTTTGTCTGTGTGACTCAGGTTTGGGAAAGACTTTCATTGCCGCCGTTGTGATGTACAATTTCTGGAGGTGGTATCCATTTGGAAAAATAGTATTTCTTGCACCAACAAAGCCATTGGTTGCCCAGCAGATCAATGCATGCTACGAAGTGATGGGAATTCCAAGCATTGATATGATAGAACTGACAGGTTTTAACATCCATTTAATAGTACATAAACTTGTGTATTTTTGGAGTACACCTGTCTTACGTAATATAATGTTATTTAATCCATAGGTGCGATAAATCAGAAGAATCGTGATATAGCTTGGCATAAGACAAAAATAATATTTGCTACTCCTCAAGTGTTTCATAATGATCTTGAAAGATTTACTGTCCCGAGTCAATTAATCAAATGCGTTGTAGTAGATGAAGCTCACAGGGCTTTGGGTAAACATTCATATTGTGAGGTAAAAAGAAACGTGGAGAAAAATGTATAACAGAATTGCATGTTGTTACAACAAAACTAATAAGATTTATAACTTTTAGTGTATCAGAATATTATCTGCACAAAATCCACACTTTAGAGTATTGGCACTTTCTGCTACACCTGGAAATAAAATAGACAATGTTCATGAAGTGAGTAAACTCAATACTGCATGTAGATTTTTAATCTTAATTGGAAATTGATTTAAAAAATCCAAATATTTAACATTTGAAGAGTATGAATTTTGTTTTATGTAGGTAATACAAAATTTAAATATTGCTCATTTGGAATTGAGAGATGAGAACTCAATTGACATAGTGCCATATGTTAATAAGAGAAAAATAGATATTATTTTGGTACCTCTTAGTGATGAATTGGCTGCGTTCAAAGAGAGATATATTATTATCATGGATCGTCATGTTAAGTTTCTTATACAGTGTAATGTATTGCGAGGTCATACTGCAAACATATCTAAAGGAAGGGTAATTGAATTTTATCTACAAATATTTTATGATAACTTATTGACATACACAATTTTAAATGTTTGCTTTATTTGTCAGGTATTTTACTTGTTAAGGGAATTTAAAATGAAGACAGACAAATCTGGGAATTATGGACAAATTATAAAGACATTGAATATATTGTTAACTATGTATCACGCTTATGAACTTATGATTAGGCATGGATTGCGTGCCTTCTGTAAATTTTATGAAAGTACGTTAGTTAGGTTAGTTAACATAGTTTATAATTTATAAACTATGTTAATCTTATATTATATAAGACTATAATTTTTGACATATTTATCAATGTGACTCTTCTAAGAAAATTCTATTTTTAGCTCATTCTGATAAATTTTGGATTCACAATGAAGATCGATTACGAGATTTACTTCGTGACATAGAAACTTATCTCGGGCCGTTTCCAGAGTTGTATCCTAATGGAGATGTATCTGAGGTTATTATCAATTATTTTAACTCTTAAATGTCACATGAGTGCAAATTTGCACCAATTAAAAATTTCAATCTTGAACAAGTTTCTACCTGCACATCCTAATGGTTTCCCACTATGACAAATGCCTGTTGGTGAAGGTTTCGACTGAGCAAGATACCCAATGGTCAAAATGATAACAACTTTTTAAAAATCGTATTTTTCTTTAAAAATTTACTATTTTGATAAAGACCTTGTGAGAGATTAAAGATAAATAGTTATATTTTAAGAAAAAAAACTCGATTTGATCCCAAGAAATTAAAGACTTTTAAGGGTGTTTGAAAATAGGGTAATTTTTTTTTAATTATAAAAATATTCTTTGCAAATTACTCTATTGCATTTCTCAGGAAATGTCACTTCAAAAACATGTACTTTTGGATGAAAATTTGGTTTTATTTTACCAAGATATAGAGTTTCAAAAAATCAAAATCCCAATTTACACCTGTGATCACAGTGTGATCTAAATTAGAGTGTGGTTTAAGAGTTAATAATAAAATTGAAAGTGATACGATTATTTTATAATTATAAAATAGAAATAATTATTTCAGATATCTACAGATATCGTATTTGGTCATAATAAATTTTACAAATTGAAAGAGTTGCTTGAGCATCACTTCAATAGCAACAATGGCGAACGAAAGGATACAAGAGCTATCGTTTTTGTCGAAGTTTGTATTGTCTCATCTATATTCATAACATATGCTATTTATTTAAAACTTGGAAATTATACTATAAAAAATGTAATTAATTTATATTCAGAAAATTTAATTTATGTTACTTTATATGAATTTTCAGTACAGAGACATAGTCAATGAGGTTTATATTTTGCTTTTGCAATCAAAACCAATAATTAGGCCACAGATGTTTGTTGGCCAAGCGAGTCAGAAGCAAAAGCAACAAATAAAAGCGTTGGAAGACTTTCGAAGTAATCGGGTGAATGTCCTGATTTCGACAAGTATAGGTGCATAAAAAATAGTGGTTTTAATTAATGCTATACTTTAATCTAGATGATTCTTACTTGTTCTTTGAGTTATATTCTTTGATAATGTATAACAGGTGAAGAAGGATTGGATGTCGGAGAGGTAGACTTAATAATATGTTTTGATGTATCACAACATTCTCCGACACGACTGGTTCAAAGAATGGGTAGAACAGGGCGCAAGCGAGATGGTCATATAATTGTTCTTGTTACAGACGGGAAAGAACATGAGGTAATTGAAAACTACAATTTTTTAAACATATGCACTTTAAATAAAAGAAATACTTTGCAGAATTTGAAGTCTACGTTTTCGAAAAGGGACTCTCTGAACAATAAAATATTAAATACAAGCAACATATCATCTTCCTTGTATAATAATAATCCTAGAATGATACCAAATCAGTTTACTCCAGAATGTCACAAGATACATATTACACCATTACAAAGTGCTACACCAGTTATAAATCGTAAAAGGAAGAGGAAAAATGTTAATGAAAGGAATGAAGCATCCAATACAAAACAGAAAGCAAGTGAGTTTCATGAATAATTTAATTCTTTCAATTTGTGTTTCAATTGCAAAATATATTTGTCATAGCACTCCCAGACATAAAAAAAAATTTTTTTTTTAAGATATAAATCTTTTCTAAAAGAGATTATTTTACAGGTTTATCTAAAAAAGGAAATCCAAATCAATCAAAATCAATAACGAAATTTCTTGTCGATGGTACATGTAACGAAAAAAATCGGGATAACACATGTAATATTCTTACTCAGTTAACAACACAAAATAGCAAGTATAATAATAACATAAATCCTAATAATGTCAAACTGTTAACTGACGACACCGCGGGGATTGATTTCCTGACATTATGCGCACTAAAGAAATCGGAGGAAGAGATGTCTTCAGAAGCTGTATCTCAAATGGATACGACTTACATCCCTGTGTCAAAGTCGTTTGATTTGTTCAGTTTCATAGTACCTGACATAGAAATTATTAATTGTTCATCTTTTTTAGATAATTTAACAGTAGACAATTTAACGCAATATAAAGACAATGAAAATAATTCATCTACACAATGTAAAAACAATGAAGATAAGAATATTGACAATAATGATTACATCAATTTTGATGATAACTTTTGGGGCACTATCCGAAATGAGAGGAATGTTATTAATAACGATGAAATAAGATTTGAAGATATACTTGATGAGAGTTCCGATTCGAACGAAACAACAATTTCACATCTAAACCAACGAATTACAGATATAGAGATAAATACAAATGAACCATCTACATCTCATACGAAAGTGGATAACAAAGTTATAACTGGTGCAAGAGCCGAATTGTCAACTAATATACTAGAAGACCTAGAACCTTCTATATTTGAGAACATATTAAATGACTCATTTAGTTCAATCGACGATGATTTAAATGATAAGGATGATACATTATTGCGAAATACGATATCTCCGAATCATTTAAATGTTTCTACTGAAATTCCAGAAGAAATTAATGTAACGCACAAGACTGACGTTAATACCTTTCTTAATGAAGATAATGTCGCTACTGATCAAATTTTATCAGGATCTATAAAACTTACTAAATCTTACGAAATAAATAGATTCGCTAGTTTTATAGATGAAGTGCAAGATGTGGATTTTAATAGTGATGTTGATCTAAGTGAATTTGTTAAGCATGACTCTAATAAAAATAAGCCAATAAATCAGAATAACTCAATACATCAGAACAAGTCAATACACAATTCCAAAGCTGAAGAGAGTTTGTTGTCCATAACTCAAGCCATTGACGAAATAGCACAAGTGAAAGAAAAAGTGAAAACGTCAAGATCTTCTGTAAGTAAAGAAAAATTGACTAACGAGAATAGTATTGGTTGGATTTCAGTCAATATTAAAAATGACATTAAAGTTGGGAAAAACGATACAAATTCGAAAACAAATAACATTATATCATCAAATACTTATTGCAATTCTGCTGCTAAATCACATACGGTTAAACAATATCTCGATTTCCTAGATGATTCCGATGAAGATTTTATGATTACAGAGGCTAACGTTAACAAATTTAATGAGCTTGAAAGTTGTTATTTTCACAATTCATCAAAAGATGATATTAGCTGCATGCCCAGTACATCGAAAAACTCGGGAATAAAAAACGGTTATGTTGATAATACATTGAAAAATTTAAATACTAAAGACAGTTATTTTGATAATATGTCTAAAAGTTTGAAACCATGTGAAATATCGACGCCGAAACATGATAAACGTCCGAAATTGTCTTTGAGGCGAAATAAAGCTCAGCAAGTTTCGGATACGATAGATTTGAGTTTTTTTAAAGCGCCTAATAAATGCGTAAACGACACAACAGACAGAAATATTTTAAATTCTAGCTCTGATGCGCGAAAGCAAATCTTTTCTTTAAACCAAAAGCTTGCACAGAAGAAAAGCAAACGTAGACTTAAACGCGAAATCATTGCCAGGAATGAGTTTATAGATGACGAAGCAGAAGTAGAGTCCGATGCCAGCACGGACGAAATTATTACAGATGATGAGGATCTTGGAGATTTCGTGAGCTATACACAAATCCCGCAAGATCAAATAGACATGCACGCGCATTATCTGCAAACCATCAAAAGTCCGATAAAGAGACCAGGCGCCTTCTATTTTAGAAAACCACGGTCACCCGATCCTAATATACAGATTTACTCACAGTTTTCACCACGAAGAGAAGACTCGTATATTAATGTATGTATATTATCAAGAATGTATTACAATTATTTTACTTATCTACTAGTGTAGTATAATTCATATCGTAAAACATTTCGCGCAAAATGTGTGTATTGAGTCAATTATATACTTATATATATATATATATATATATATATATATATATATATATATATATGTATGTATGTATGTATGTATAAATATATAAATTAACGAAATAATGTCTGTTTAATTTTGATTTTAGGATTCGTTTTGTGTCGCGGGAGATGCTGAGCCAAGCACACTGGTCCATAACGATTCGTTATTAGATAAATTGGAAAGGGAATTGGAACAAAAGAGACGGAAACGTCTCTATTCCGATAACGATACGAAACATACCAAAAAGAAAAAGATGAATAATATCTTAAATTGCTCTGTGAGCAGCGAAGATGAGATCGAACAATTGCGTGTACAAGTTCAGGAGGACTAATTGAGGAAGTGAATAAAAATGTGAAATCAAGCTGTGATGCGTTAATAATAAGTTATAGAACGCAGTAAGCAAATTTATTTTCATATGTACAGAATGTGAATACTCGTTAAATGTTTATATGTATTTTTATACACCAACGTATTTGTAATAAAATTATGTACAGATCTATCTTTATAATCAAATGACACAACGACTTATAAACGACAGCATTTCTTCGTATCTTTTTCTCCCGTTTAACGCGTGATTTCCTATCTAAAATACACTTTACCTCATCTACTGAAAAATCTTCTAATGATATTTTTATTGTTAAGTGTATATATATATATATATATATATTGCGGTAAAAAAAATGATTTGTATATAACTTATTTATAACTTACATCCTTTTATATATTGATTCATGATGAATTCATTACGAATCTATTAATAACATCTTTCAATTAGTTACAATCAATAATATTATTTTTAACGGTAGGAGACAAGTTGCACGCATAAAATTATGCAATGTTATATGAAATTAATCGAAATATTGTTAATACATTTTTTTCATATCGTTGTTGCTTCTAGTGTTTGATATCTAATGTCAAATGTCATATTTATCTAGAAATGTCAGTGTCCAGATATCGATAACAGAACAATAAGTAAGCCATTATGTCATGACTATAGAATGCGCAAAGTATCTTTTTAGATATGAGAGTTAAAAACCATTAGTAGGTAGACACAAAATATATCAGTAAGTTACAATGTATACAGGTACGAAGTATATAAAGAGCTGTATGTAAACTATCATGTCTCAGTTCCAAATTTCTGTCGAGTGAAAGCACCTCGACATCGTTGAAAAAGTCTCTTGAAAGTACTTTCCACAAAATAGAGTGGAATAACTAAATAGCAAATAATTAAGAAATAGCGTTACGCCGCAGTTGTAATTTAAGTGCATTTAAATTAGGCTTGGTAAGTTCCATGAATATTCTCATTTAAATCATAATTAGTGATTGAGTATTAAATATTTTATTTCTTCTTTTTAAACTGATCTTTTACACAATTTTTACAGGTCGAATTAAGAAAAGATGTATCGTGCAATAATCATTTGTTTGATTGTTATTGGATATACGGAGGCAAACAATCATCCGTTATATCAAGATAGGCTAACAAGACAAACGACTTCTGACTTTCCGTATCCAACCTATTCGGATAAGCTGGTTACAACCGTACCTCCTACAGTCTCTTTGTCTTCGCCTTCCCCGTCTTCGACTTTGTCTTCTCTGTCTGTTTCGCCCTCTTCGCCTTCAACAGATAAGGTTTCTGACAAGAAAAATCTCGAAGAATCAACTGCAGTATCCAACTGGCGCGGCAAGTTATATTATTATAGCGAAATTGGTGGCAAATATTTACAAGAAGTCGCCACAGCAATTCTTCTTGGCTCATCTCTTGTGCGCATAGTTTGCGAATACACATCGCTCTGCTCCTATCTGGCGGCAAGATTATTGGTAAAACAAAATACATTTTCTTACTTCTTTTTTTCAAGCATCTTATAAAGCGCTTTCAAAATTTGCTGTCACCTATTTTTTCTAATAAACGAGGATTTAATGAGGACTTAATTTATAAGTTTAAAAATACGTTCATCTTTCCGAGAAGTACTTTTTAAATTTTTTTCTGCATTTAATATTAGCATTTACTTATATGTATTGGTAACGTATTAGTATGATATTGACTAATTAAGTTAGAATGAAATTATTTAATTATTATATTATTTAATTATGAACTCTTTGAAATAATTTTTAAAAAAATATATATATATACTCAAGAATGTGAAAGTATTAATAAACATGAAATGGGTATACTCATCTTATTTTAATTTTCGCAAATATTTGTTCGAAAATTAATCGACTTATTTTAATATTTTTTATATGTTTACGGTTTGCTAATTATACGCAATAATTTTATTAAGTCAATCTAAGAGTAAAAGTAAAATGCAAATATCTAGAACGATAAAATACATATTTTATCAAACAATACAAAGTATATTGAGAATTTCGTGGTTTACTCCATTTATATATTTATATTAAATGCATATCTTTATGTAAATTTGCGTACGACGGCTTTAATAATAACGCCAGTGCATCCAATTGAATTTGCTATTAATAATTTGATTTTTTTGCGCAGTCAGAAGAAGTTACCCGTGCATTAACACTGTAGTCCAATTTTAATGAGTTGATTAACCAAGTCTACGATGCAGTGGAAAACTACTCCAAGATGCAGAAAAGTGATTAATACTATTTACGTATTTTATTAATCGAAATTTTTACTATACTTTTTGGCTTTAATATCCCTTTTTTTTCATTATTACATTGTACTGTTTATGTACTTTATGTTATATTAGTATTGTGCTTATTTTTGCATTTGATTTGCTTTATGTATTATGAATACGTTTTACATGTTAGACAATCTTCTGCAATGATGTGTGTACATTAAAAACGTTTCAATAAAAAAAAACGATAAAACGTTTATTGTTGATTTACATTTTTACTCAACGGCGTTACCAAAATATTTAACTTTTTTATTGTTTCCGCATCCTTCACTTACTGACGTTTACAAAGTATGATTCATTTGATTAATATAGGATTTTTTGTTTCCTTTAAAAAGCGCGATTATTTCTCGCACGTTTACCCAAATGCATCGTCACGCTTGATTATGCTTATCAAACAATCTTGCCAGGTGATAAAAAATTCTAGGTATTCTGAAGTCAGTGGAAATATGAATGTCACACATAAGTCAACGTTAAGCGTTCGTTGCTTAGTGTTTTATCTTTAAAGAAAAACGTTAAGGAATAGCATTGATATAATTAATGAAACATTTTCTTAGACAGTCAAATAATAACTGATCAAAATGCATTTTTTTGCAAATATATCTTTAAATAATGTCACGTATTTTTTAAGTGTGTATTTGTATGTGTGTATAATAATAATAATTTTTTTACATATCTCTGGTAAAAATTTTCTTAAATTTATGCGAATTGGAACACTTCTGAATACTGCGAAAGTATATATTTTTTAAAGGTATTTTAGAATTTATAGAAAAATTCTAGACAAAATATAAAATTCCTCAACATTTTTTAAAAGTAACAAAAATCTGAGAGTAAAAAAAATTGTATTATACAGAAATTCTAAAAAATTTTGAAATTTATTTATAAATATTCTGAAAAATTATATGACAAATTTTGAGAAACTTTTTTACTAGAATTTCTAAGCGTTTACCTGAAAATATGGAAATAAAATGTTTTTGGAATTATTGTGATTGCATTTCCATGGCTGTAAAAGAGATTTTTAAATTTATTCTTATTTATAATATTTTTATATATTTCTATTTAATTAATATTTAATATTATTTAATTCTTTCAAAAATGTTTATCTTGATTATTTATTTTTAAACGGATTTGCAATCGCGAAACATAAAATTTTCCGCATGAGATCCTTTTCTCATTTTTACTGTGATACCGCAGAAGTTTAGTATATGCCAAGTGTTATCAACAAATGATTTAATACGTGCAGAATTGTTCGCGCTTTTGAGTCATGTTCAACGCCGTTTCCTTCTAGCAATTTCCCCGCGCGTCTCTCCGCGTGTTACCACTACTCTTTCTCGCGGATGAGCTCTATAATCCACTGGATCGTCAGACGCTGACCGGTTTTGATCCTTACCGTACGCTGGTCGCGTCACAAGCGTTGGTCTGATCATCGCGGGCGTCAAAGATTGAAAATCGTTAATTTGTAAAGTTGTTATCCGAGGCTAATAAGTTCCGACATTGCGCATCGAATCGCCGATTATGTGGCTTCAATTAGGTAAGTAATCTTGTTACCCGTAAATTTTTGGAAATTCATTTTTTCTATAAATTTTTTTTCTGATATATTCTTAATATGCTGACGGAATTATAATAAACGATGGAGATCTAATTTGATTAAATTACTATTGATTTGTCTGAAGTCTATTGTAATTAAATGCTTAGCTGAAACAAATAATTAAATTTGTATAAAAATTTTTAAATATCTATTGCAACTGAAAAACATGAAGTCTTCAAATAAGTGAAGTGAAATGATTCTAGTTCGTTATAGAATCTACAAGATTAAGTTTTCTTGGATAAAATTTCGCAAAAAAAGTGGAAGCAAAGTGTCAAGGTAAAAGGAATTGAATGGAAGATCAATGTTGATCCTTGAATTTTTTTTCTTCGTATACTATATATAAAAAGTCCAAGGTCTTATTTGTCGACGAGGTAGCTGACCGCCAACAAAAATGCGGTTTCCGTTCGGATAAGCATTTATATGTGGTCATTGTTATCGAAAAACATCTAGGAATGTATGTCAGGATTGTACAAAACTCGATTTATATGTACAATGCATATTTCAAACAGGAAATTTATTATCAGGCACATAATTGTAGAAAATTCTTGGAAACAAATATACTACAACTTCTTCAAATATAGTAAGAATCATTAATAAAAAGAATTATCTTGCTGTAATAAAGTTATTTAATAAAATTCTGAAAAAATTAGTGTAAAATTTATTAATTTAATTATTTGTCTTATATGATACTAACATGTCGATAATTTTTATTTATAAGTATTTTAATTAATTTAATATTGATATTTTTTTAAATGAAAATTGAACTCTGTTATAAAAATGTCACTTTTTTTACATCTTTTGACTTAATGTTTTTTTTAAAATATCTTAATGTAATTAAATTAAAAATTAGAATTCTGCTAAGGTAGTTACTTAAAATTAAAATTTAAAAGTATCTAAAAAAATTTTTGTATTTATTACGCCATACACGCGTGTGCGCGCACGCACACACACACACACACACATTTTCTTCAGTTTCAAGGATTTTTTAATAAAAACGCGGTAAACACTTCAATCATTCTGTTGAGCAAAAATTAACTCCAAATTGAGCAAATAATTTATGGACAAAAGATTGAATCGATAATTAACAATAAAATTCTGTACAACAATGTAATTTATAAAGAAATCTTTTAATTACAGGATATTTACTATGTCTTTCAATTGCGGTGGGTTTTATAAAAGAAGGTACATGTGCTGTAACGCAAAGTCCCGCGCAAACGAACATTTCACGAGTCAATCCTCAAGTTGAAGACGATGATTTTGTGCCTTATCAGGGCGAACTTTTTACCGTATTCGATTGGATGCTATTCAGGGTATTATTTACGTTTATAGAATGTGTCCCTCGCAAATATATCAATACCTGTTATCTGAGTATTTAAATATCTGAAAAAGTATTAAAAATTAATTATTACCTAATTAAATTAAGTAAAAAATACACACATAATATTATATGTACATATACATAAACATTAATGTACATATAATAAGATTTTTAAGATGTAGACATGTAGAGATTTTTTAGAGGTCTTTTAGATTGGTTTTAAACTTTTAACCTGTTAATTAATAGATATTAAATTTTGCCTGACTAAATTTATAAAGTTTTAATTTGTTAATTCCGATGCTCTATTTTTAACATTTCTTCAGAATCTAGGCAAAGCAAATGGAGGAAATGTACTACTGTCACCGATATCTATAAAATTAGCGTTAGTGCTTCTTTATGAGGGAGCTCAAGATCAAACTGCACATGAACTTGCCGGAGTCATGCATCTTCCAGTCAGCATGTTGGCTACTCGAGAGAAGTTTACTAATATTCTCAGATCTTTGCAGGTAATTTAGACAACTACACTAAAAAAAAATTCTTGGTAAATTTTTAAAATTATTTAGTAATGATATTGTTGAAATATTTGGTTATTATATATATATTATATATATAAATAAATATAGTAATAATAACAAAATTATAATAATATTAACAAAACATTTGGTAGTGATGGTAAACATTTTGTTATAATTACATTATTTTGTTATATTTACCTTATGTTTAGTTGAAACTATTTCACCAGTGCGCTGGATAACTTTAACCAAGGCTGGATTATTATAACCAAACTTTTTTTTCAGTGTACAAATTTGTATATAAATATGTGGACATTAATATTATTACAAAAACTGTAATTTTTTATGCATATAATTCATAAACTAATAAAGCGTTATTTATTTGCAGACTCCATCTCCTACGTACACTTTAAATCTAGGTTCGCGCATTTACATCGATAATAATGTGCTGACCAGACAACGTTACGCAGCGACAGTGAAAAGTTTTTACAATACCGATGTGATCAACGCAAATTTATCCGACACACACGCAATCGCGACCAAAGTTAATTCTTGGGTCAATAATATTACGAATGGACACATCGAAAAAATGATAGATGATGGTAGATTTACTTGAAGCTATCTTAATTTATTAATTCATATTTTATCTCCAATATCTCCAAGCTTGATGTTAGCTCATAAAAACTTAAGACCCTACGCACAATGAAGAAATACATATTAGACATTAGGAATAGGAAGTAGAGTTTGAGAATTAGTTTCCTTTCAATAAACACGCAAATAGATAAATTATAAATTATGTTTCACAGTTATACCTTGTATTTTATTTATATCCATTGCGCGTTTAATATTAATTTTGTGCAATGCCTAGAAAGCGATATTTAATCAAATTAAACAAACTTGTGTTTAATATTTAATACTAATTTGATAATCTAGATATGATTATTCATATGTGTAAGTGTAACTTTAATGTCTACAAAATAATTGTACGTTTCTTGACGCAAGAAAAGATCTTTGTTGTAATTTTAATTGTTGAGATTTAGATAATATTTATTTTACGTTCCAGAGAAGGGTTTGAAGGATTCAGTCATGTTGGTCGTGAATGGATTATTCTTCAAAGGCGCTTGGCGCCGCAAATACTTTTCGCCCGAGAATACTCGAGTTTCCAAATTTCACATAAACGTCAATGACAGTGTAGACGTGCCGTATATGCACACCCTGGGTCGATTTTATTACACCGAATCGTCCAGACTCGATGCGAAAATTTTGCGAATTCCGTATGACGTACGTAACAGTTTGATTTAAAGTGTACTTGGGTAAATTGATTGTTAATTACGCAGAAAAAACAAGATGTAAAATTTTTTAGGGCTCAAAATTCGCTATGTATATTGTACTGCCGCACACGCTAACAGGCGTGGATCATATTGTTAACGAAATTAATCCGTTCACATTGGCGAGAGATGTGTGGGCCATGCAGGAACTGCCTCTTAACGTCTGGATTCCGAAGTTCAAGTTTGAATTTACTAGCCATCTGGAAAATACTTTGCGTGAAGTAATTTATTTACATGTGTTTCTATATATTCTCAAATGCACGAAAAAGTTATATGTAAAAAATATTTAATATAAACAGTCATTAATTCATAAAAAATCATGTTGTTGAACAAAAACTCAAAAAATGCAACAGAGCCGAAGACCGAGTCAGAGTTACATATAAAATTTTCATTTTTTAGCAATCTTACATTTTTATTAAAAATAATTATTTAAATTAATTTTATAAAAAATAGTTATGTGGGTGTGATAATAATGTGCCTATTTTTCCATAACAGCTCGGTATCCGCGATATCTTTGACGATACCGCGCTGTTGACGAATATAGTAAAAGCGAGACGAGCTTCTAGACATTTGCAAGTATCCGATGTAGTGCACAAGACTGGAATAGAGGTGAATGAAAACGGAACAACTGCTTATGCTGCAACAGGTACATTGCTTTTAATAAATTATATTAAGTATAAAAAAATAATTAACTGAAGTACGTAAAGTAGACGATAAATATCTACATAAGATGTACAGTACGACTTCGTACTCTTCAAATAATGTTTTGAATTATTTAGCTAAATTTTTTTGATTTTCTTTACCTTTAAGATCAATATAAATACTAATAATTTATTTACTACACAATCATTAATTTTATACAAAAGATACAAGTAATTTTATATTTGTTTCATTTTTAAAATATTCTGATTATATATATATATATATATATATATATATATATATATATATATACATATAATACTCAAATTATTTTATTGTACTTAGGAGCAAAGAATGTTATTAAAAACAATTTTATTTATGCAATCCTTCAACTTTCATTTTTTCTTCTTGTTATAGAGATACAAATTGGAAATAAGATAGAAGAGAGCACGTTTCACGCTAATCATCCGTTTGTGTTTTACATCGAGGACGAGACCACCGGTACTATCCTTTACATAGGCAAAGTTCAAAATCCCACGAGTGCATCTGGAACTACTGGAAAAGTGCAGCAAGAGTTTCCATCACGATTTAACCCGGATACAGCGATCATATCTCCTACTTCCGGTAAACTACCGTAAAGTATTTGATAACTAAGGAATAATATCTGTGCTGCAAATAGTAGTGGCAGAATGTAACTTTGATGCAACTTCTATTCTGGGTTTAAAGTTACTTTTATCAAGTAGATTTTGCATTGGCTCTTTCTAACTGCATTAAGTAAGACTAAAGTTAAAAAATATTATCTTAATTCTTAAGTTTTATTTTCTAACATTAACGGAATGTGTTAAATTATTCAGAATGCTTTTTCTCAAGCTTAGAGATTACTGTAGTCTTAGTCTTATATCTTAAAACACAAAACGAAAGAAAAGAGATAATATACGAGATTGGTTTTTTTCCAAGATTTTTTTTGTATGACATATTTTCTCTCATTGTGGTTCTTGAAGATAGAGTGCGGAGCTCGAAATCTGAGATAAAGCATTCTGTACTTGTAGAATGTATTTTAATTTAGCAATAGGAAATGCTGAATAAAATAATTAATATACTACTAACCAATTGCATGATGCTCTAGTAATGTTATAATAGATAACTACAATTTAATAGATCTGATTAAGAACCTAACGCAGGTGAATATCATTTGCTTTAATTGATACATTTTATTGATTAATTTACATAAGCAATAATTTTTATTTAATTTCTAACAAAAATATAAGAAAGAAGAATTTTTTCTGTGATATTTTGAATTAAAAATCTATACCGAAAAAACCATTTTATTTTAAAGTATATAAAAATTTAACTATATACACATAGATACAAATTTAAAAATAATTTTGTTGAATCGATCTTCAAAACAATTATGGAGAACTGCTTGCTTACACTTGTTATTAGAATGTCAAAACTTTTATAACATTTATAATCATTATTAAGCATCCTACATAATTATTTTGATGATTCAACAAAATTATTTTTAAGTCTGTATTTAACTAAATTTATACTTCAGACTGTTTTTCCACACTACTACTGTACTAAATATTCTGCATAACAACAATTTAATTAATAATTATAGAATTATTGTCTATATTAAAGAAGATGCATATTATAATCATATATTACGTGTAAATAAAATTTATTATTCTATGTAAATATTAAAAATTTGCTTAAATTTTATGTTTGATACTTAATTTTATCAAATAATAATATACCAAAGAAATTAAAACATTTATTTACATTAAATAAATTTGTTAAAAATAATGTAATAATAAGAAGCCTTGTATACGAGTACCTGTCTTTAACTCCAATACGTTTTAGATAATTTTTTAATTTTTTAATTGATATACTTTTATAACTATATAACTCTATTAATTAATATATACGTGCGCACATATACAAAAAATTTCTCCTTTGTTTATTTACAAAATTAACAAATTAACAACATTAAATAAAATATGATATTATAGTTATATTAATTTTATCTGATTTATTTATTGTTATCTTAAGAATTTATATTTTATGTGATTTATAAAATCTAAGATACAATTAATCAATTGTTAATAAAACTAATTACTCTCTAACTTATTTCTAAGAATTGATTACTTCCCCCTGGGTTTTTCTCTCTTTATTTTTGTATAAATAATAAAGTTGTCGTTACGTATAATTGCATATAATGCTAGTAGTACTAATTAAGTAAGCATATAATAATCTTTCAGAATTATTGACGTCACTTGCTAATCGCTCTCTGTTCATTTCACTGTATTATCAATTAGCGTGGCTTCGTGATCTGTTTGCTTTTATTTTGGACCAAGGGTTGTGCACCTCTATCGCAGCACGATTGCAAAAGTTATTATAAACAAGTTTTAATGGGACATTCCAATGACTCGTGAACGGAAATCCCACAGTAAAACTACTTCTACAAGCGTCTTTTCACTTTTAGCTAACAATAAATGCATGTTTTTGTTGTTCTCCGTCTGTCATATATTCATACTTATTATATCGGTTTCCTGTTTCCTTTATTTGACATAAAATATATTATTATTGACCTTATCTTCTAGTTTATTTTGCAGTTTTAGATAAATAACTTTTTTATGAGAGTTTTTGTCCACAATATCAATTTCATATGAAAGTTGCGTCAGTTGGTTGAATAAAGCTCCTTAGAAAGATAGTTCGTGCTACTATTTTTGCTTTATTCATCGAACTCGTTTTGTTTTGTTTCAATTATGTCATCCTCGCGTATCGACAAATGCGGTTTTACCTCGTGTACGAACGACGGCGATTTATCGACGCGTCGGAGCGTAGTATATAGCGTTTACATCACGCGATGAGAAGATAATGAGACAGGATTCAGGCATGAAGTGGGGATAAGAATTCTTGCCGGAAATTTAGCCTTTAGTTATTAGCACTTGCCGGCAATAGTGTTTCCGTTATATTCATGTTCATCTGCTCGTCGAGAGCCACGCGAAATACACATATTCGGGCGTGTTAGTTAAATGTCTGCGCGTCGGGTTTCGAATCATGCAGAGAGAATGTCTTCACTGCCGCTGTGGATCTTCTGGTGTCTCCTCGCAGGTATCGTTTACAAGCGGTAGAATGAAACGAGTTTTAAACGTTTTCTACGAATATTTAATAGATTATCTAGAATATCTTTTTTAATTATCTCTTTAAGAATTCATATTACCTGAAGCTTTATGACCGTATTTATGTAATGTCATATTGAAAGGTTTCGTAGATTACCAAAAAATATGATTTACCTTCGAATTTTTACATAATTTTCTCATCATTTATATTTAACTTCACGTCAAATTCTTATTTTTCTAACATCTTCTTTGCATGTAACAGAGTAACAAATAAAAATATTCAATCACAGACTCTATGTTCATAAATCAAAATTGTCCATAACTATCGGGCCGCATTTTTTACGATTACGTCATCGCTCGCAAGGTGAAGCGTTAAAGTTACTCAAAGTCCCACGCAATTATCCTCGACGTTATCGTCCTTTATTATCTTCGTGATTATTTTCGTTCGGATGCAAGTAGGATTCCTGTCGAGTCGCTCAGATCGAACAAACGAGGAAAATTCTTCTCGATATGCCAGGTCATGTGATGATTATTACGTCCTTTTTACACAGCCTATTCCAAAGCTATTTTTCACATTCGAAACTTATACGCGACTGATCGGAGCGATTATGATATTTGTTTTTGATCATGCGTAATCAGCAATAAATCGCATTCTAATGTGCCATTAGAGAAATGATAAGGAATGTAGCGCGTTTGGAATGATAGCTGTATAAATGCATGTATGATTTTATTCTTGCAACAAATCACGCATTGTATTTATTATTATGGCATTTCCAACAGTTGTTCCAGGCGCAATCAGCACCGAGGACCGATATTCCTTCTTCAACATCGATCTCCTGCAGGTGAGGAAGACTTTTTTACAAAGATGCAAACAATGAAAAAGACGTAAGATACTTCGCATTATTTGGGAAAAATATTCATGAATTAAACAAAATTAAAACAGAAGAGCAGTTTAAAAAGTGGCATTCAATTTTAAAAATTTGACACGGACTTCTTGACTTAAATTTTTTTGCACCGACGTTTTATTTCGGCAAGTCTCGTAGTTTTTAACTTCTAAAATAAAAAATAATTTTATGGTCAAATTGAAGTACACATTGTAAGCGGATGACAATGATTCTTATGCTCATGAAAATTTCGTGATGTTGGCCATAGAGAGTAAACGAGATCGTCGAGGGTAATCTTATTCTGTCTCCCGCCAGCGCGAAAGTCGCCCTTACAAGTTTAGTGGAAGGCACAAATGGTCGAACACGTCACGAGCTCCTCGCGGCTCTGAGATTACCGCCGGAAGAGTACCTCATCAGAAGGATAGCAAAACGCACTCTTGTACCTTTAAAGGTATGTTAAAATTATCGATTTTAACTTTACTGGCGTTTGCTAATTATAATGTCGATAATTTTAAACTATCTTAGAAAATTCATCGAAATTGTCATCAATCAACGCTTTTTTAAATTTTCCGTTAAAAACTTGTCCAACTTCTTTCTTCACGCTACTTTCGCATTTACTTTTCAGAGTCATCAAAATGGCACGGAAATTGATGTAGCAACTCGCTTATGGATCAATCCGACTCTTACGGCGTCTACTAATTATATAACTGACTTGCGTGATTTTTACGGAACCGATATTCGACAGTTGAATTTTGGGAATGCAAACGACGCGGCTAACACTATCAACTCTTGGGTTCGCGAGAACACACGGAATAACATCAAGTCGATCATTCAGCCTGGTACTTAAATTCTCTTGATAGTAGCAGAAAGTATCCTCTTTTCTTAAATACAACTACTTTTTAGTTTTCAGATTTTTTTTTTGAGAAATTGAAAAAACATTTTCTTTAGTTTCGACTATATTGATCTAATAGAAGCTTTTATGTATCAACATTGTTCTAGGTACTCTGACTGCCGATACTCAGATAGTGTTAACTTCGGCCTTGTATTTCAAAGGACGATGGTTAAAATCCTTCGACAAGGACGCCACGCGTGTACGATGCTTCCATAGTCTTCAAAGTGGTTGTCAAGACGTTCGTATGATGGAGAGCACTTCCAAGTATCGATACGGATATATAGCCTCTCTTGACGCTGATGTAGTGGAAATCCCATACTCAGTAAGATTTGATTCTTACGTCATCTATAAGTTAGTACGAAAGAGACTTGGACGCTTTTATGAAGAACTCACGCAGCAGCGTATATTTTCAGCGTTATCTAATATTTTTTTTAATTCAAAATGCCTCGTATCTATTAAATCTTTCTAAAAATTTACTTATAATATTTTAAACGAAAATTAACTTATAAATTAATTTATATTTGTTAATATACAAATTATTTTATTTTGGGAAAATGTTTTATGAGAATTATTGCATAATAAATCGTATAAATACATTATCAAAGTAATGTACTTTTGTTTAAAAAATATATATAAATAAAAAGAAAATTTTACGTAATATTATAGAAAGTGCATAAAGTATAAAACTATAAAATTTTTCTTTATTTATTTAAATAAAATTTAAGTTACAAACTTTTTTATTTTAATTCATTCTTTTATCAAAGAAATTTTATTTTATAAAACTCTTTGAAAAAGATATGCCGAAAATGAAACACAGTGTTTATACAAGAATTAATTAATTTATTTATTATGTGTCTGTAGCTCATGAAATTGATATTTTAGAATGGCAGGACGTCTATGCTGATATTCCTGCCGTCGCATCAGGAAAGCGATCCGTATCTCCAAATTCTCTCCAAAGATCTGTCATACGTACCGATGAAAACGCTACTCACTAGTCTCAACGAAACCGACTTGATACTTGCTATTCCGCGATTTAGCATCGAAAGCAAATTAGATTTGCGTTCACCCTTGATGCGCGTAAGTATTAATTAAGTTTAATATTTTATTAACGTCTATTAAAATATATATTCTGAATAATTTTTACCTGTTTTCTATAATTAAGCTAATTTCTGTTTATAATCATTATTGACTACAGTTATTAATAATTATTCAACTACACACAGAATTATTTTTTGTAAGATAATTAAATTATTATAAATATCGTAAATACTACCATGTTTAGTAAAAAGAATTAAATAAAAAATCTTCTATTTCAGATGGGCGTGCAGGACATTTTCAGCCCGGCAGCGAATTTCACTGGAATCGTGCCTAATCAATATTTGCGAATAGGAAATATAATTCAAAATGCTAAGATAGAAGTCGACGAGGAAGGAACCATAGCTGCCGCGGTGACAGGTAATTATCAACATAATTTATACTCCTTTTACACTATATTGTAGCTTGCTAGGTACTAATGCTCATTAAATTGCAGAATTTACGATTGTACCGCTTATGGCTAACATGGTGCCAACTTTCACAGCGAACAGACCATTTATCTTCGCCATTGTTGATGTGGTAACAAGCGAGACTCTCTTTGCTGGTCGTTTCATGGGTCCTAACGCGAACAATTCTAGAAGCTCCATTCAGAAATAAGCCTAACACTCATCAACTATCGTTTTTATACTTAAAAAAAGTAATTAAAATATAAGAGCCTACCGTTTAGGTAGCCAATATCAATATCTACCGCTTTCTATGACAAAAATTTCGTTTCTGCTACGACTATAGGACAATTACTTACTTTTTATACAAATAAATAATTAGTTAAAATTAATATAAAATACATAGTGCTGCCCAAGATTTATAATTTTAAAATTCTAAATTATTAATAAATTATTGAAATATACTTTTGTGCCAACATTTGCCTATTGTTCGGCTCTTTGTTGATAGAGGTTACAAAAGGCAATAGCTATTGCTTTTTACGTAAATATGACACACATCAAGTCAACGTTCAAAATTACAAATCTTAGACAGCATTTAAATATATTAACTCTTATAATAGATTTTGCAACAAAATATAAAATAAAAATCTATCATAAAAATTCACCAGTATAAGTTCACATAATTTGTTATTTATTTACATATCCGGAAATAGAATATATATCTATAAATAATATAGATCTAACATATTGTTCCTAAAAAATTCCATTCAATTTTCGTACTTGTGCTTGATGTCCTTCCATAGTTTCTGAAAGAAGAGACCGATGTCTGTTATGCAATCAGAATGTTTTCTCCAAATAGTAAATTAAACGTCCATAAATTGTCCGTTGTAACATAAATTATCATTTCCAATGCTATATATTATAATTTGTTAACATATACTAAGTTTCCTTATTATTAAGTTTTTCTTTTTACAAAAGATCATTACGTTACATCGAATATTTTTCGTGACATAACCTCACTTTGACTCGTTAACCTCAATCGGAGAAATCGATATTCTAGCATCTCGAGATAAGGATGTGAGGTCGAATAAAAAGTAAAGACGAGAGAAAGCGCAGGTGAATACTCACCCCTTTGTTAATAGTGTCAAAAATCTCGTCGGCGGCCACATCGAATGCCCTTTCGAATACGAAGGCGGAAGCTAAAACGGCGATCGTGAACGTGGACGTGCGTTTGAGAACGAGATTATACAGCGTGCCACCGAATGCCATTTTGTATGTTTTAATTTATGCTCTTTGCGATGTCCTCGCTTGAAAACAATCACAAGCCAGTCCGACTAATCGGAGTAGAAAACCAATGTACTCCGAACTCCGAGTGATTTTTTTTGCGACCACAGCATACAGTACTTCCCTCTCTCTGAAGTTGTCGCGAAGCAGAAGCGACGTAGCTGACGTATGTATCATTGGCGGTAAGTTCGAGAAGCACGTGACATTCGAGCGTGCTTTAAAAATTCGAAATCTCTATAGAAAAGATTACCAAATTCCGCAAGAGTTCGCTCAAAAAATTAACAAATATGTGTTATAATCGCATTTACAATAACGCACTATTTTTTAAATCTTTTTTATCTAATAAATATAATATATATTTGTTGATAATTTTAATATTAAATGTTTCTTTAATTAAAAAGTTATTTTAATATTTGATTAAGATATTTGTTAATGTTTATTAATGTACTATGCTACCAGAAATTTAACATTGTTATTAACAATTAATGATAATCGAAAACAGCATTCGTAAACTAATATACTTCCCTATAATTTTTTCTTTTTTTCTCTTAAAACCGAATAACAAGTGATATGCGAAAAGCATAAGAAATATAAATTATAAGAAATGTAAAATAGAAATATGAATATATAACTCAAAATTAATATTGTAAAGTAAAATTTTACGAAAATTTCACGAAAATATTCAAATTAGTTTAATTTAAGTATATATATATCTAAACAAATCAAAACAAGAGTTTGCTCGGTTTTTTATTACGACAACAATTGAGTATTATAAAAAAATCCTGAAAAAACCCTGTTGTTAGTTTTTAGAGTCTAGAAAAAGTACAAATTTGTCAATTAATCGGTCAAGTCATGGTTTGATCGATTAAGCTAGATGTGTAATAATAATTCAACTATATATGAAGTATACCAATCATGCGGTTTTGATAATATAATTTATGAAATTTTAAAAAGCAATATTATTTTATATTATTTTTAAATAAAATTTAAAAGTCGCGCAAATATAATCTTTACAATGAAATAAACACTTCTCTATCTCTACTTTTTATAAACAATTCAATAGTTAAATTGTATTTTAATTTATCTATATATATATATGTTGTCCCTTAATTTAATATCAACATTTATCTATTCTGTGTCATATATTAGCATTTTATCATTATTTATTATTTATACTTTCCTCTCTCTAAATAATATTATAGTATAATTGTAGTAATGATCAAGTCATGTTGTCTATAAATTTTGTTTAAACAATAATGTGCGTGATCTAGTTTGAACAAAGGCAATATATATAATTCATTATAATTTCTTAATTGCGCATTTCGGCATTTATGCATGTGTCTTAATTGTTAGCTAAATGCTTTCGTCAGTCATACGATATATTAAATATGTATTTAGTATGCTTGAAATGAGCCAACTGACGTCGCTGCGATGTCGTAATCCATTGACAATCGGCCGTTTCAGCGCGTTTCCATTGTTACTCGTCGACATTTTTTAATCGATTTAAAAATTCGCCGGTGGCCACAGCCACCTTAATTTTTATCTTTGATAATAAATTGCTCGTGTGGTCCGGGAATGTCGCGGAAAAATAGAAATTCGGTATATATTTCTATATGTATATACAAATATTTTTATTTTACAAAATCTTACGTAAAGTTATAACAAAAGAGATATTTTGCAACAACAACGCCTATTATATGATACTACACTATCAAGACGCTCGCATGCTCATTGTATACATGCACATCTCTCTCCAATCTCATTTCCTTCTGTCCACTGATTGTATCCCATTCAACTTTATAAACTTGATAAATTTATTATGCATATTTTGCATCTATATAGAAATAATCGAATGTAAGAAAAATTAGAAAAAAAATATGAAGAATAATTATATCATCAGTTTTACTTTGAACGTCGAACAAATAAAGCGATTTAATTAATTACTTAGCGATATTTATTTTCTTTTTATTCTTACGTAAATATTTTGATCGAGAGATTATACTTTTTAGACGCAAACTATGCAAGCGTTTCACGTCTGGCCCATTAGCTCAGTTGGTTAGAGCGTCGTGCTAATAACGCGAAGGTCGCGGGTTCGATCCCCTCATGGGCCAAGCTTTTTTTTTTATTTTGATTTGATTTTTCTTCGCGGTTTAATTGACCTTTGCTTTTAATTCAACTCTGGTGATATTAGGAAAAAAGTAAGACTAAACATTGTTCTTAAAAAAAAATTATTGACGCTCCTCGATGTAACAATATCAAGGAACGTGAGAGTGCAAGATAATTATCTATTACGATTCTCTGACAGAATTGAATGTACGATTCGCCTATCTATTTATAAGCTTTGCTCGTTTTGCGTGATTCGTCTATAAAATTCCGTCAGACGTATAATACATCCTACAGATAGACTGACAGTCGCGGTGCTTCGAAATCTCCAAGTCCTCCCAGTTGTCCATTAACGACTAACGCATTCGCATTTCGCAGCGCAAGTTATACACATTACTTAAATAGCCATCGCATCTCAATCTGTTCATTATGCATCGCCATATCCATCGCACATAGCCGGCGTAATACGGACGAGCACGCATGATCGCGCATACATGTGCGCCGCAACTGTCAACACAAAATACGCTTTCTCTCAGCTGTCTGAGAGCCCTTTGATTCGCTCGCAGTTCAAGCGTATGTCTAAATGTCTCTACCAGTAGAAACAAAATTATCGATTGTCGGGCATTAAATTATCACGTATATAATATTTATTTTTCTTAATCTTCACGCGAAAAATTGCTGCATATTCGGGACCATGTCGTTTTCCGTGTTCGCCGCAAAAAAAAAAAACAATCAAATTCGCCCGTATGACAAAATGCTGATTTGTGAAATAAGTAAACAAGCGACGACAAACGTCGGGTGAGCATGCTCGTTCGTGAATTTAATCAGGTTGCGTAAAGCCGTGAAAAGTTCGCGCATCCATTTTGACTCACTTTCGCTTCTGTGTGGTAGTGATTTTTCTGTCCGTCGTAAAAAAACAATTGTTGCTATGTCTGAATCAAAATTGACTCAAAATCGAATGAGAGTCGCTTAAACATTCGGAGACATTAAAATTCAACTAGATAAGCAAAAAAATAATATTTTAATTTTGTTAAAACATTTACATTCTCGAGATTTAAAATATTTCCGTTAAAATATTGCCATTAATATAGGATAACTTTTATTAATTTATCAAGATAGACTAAAAACGGTTCCTACATTGCAGAAAAAATTGAATAAAAATAATCCAGCTTTGTGGTAAAATAATTTCAATTAAATGTATGACTAAATATTTAATGATACTTAGTAATTATATTAAAAACAATTAAACATAATATTAATCTTCGGTTACTAAATATTACTAAATATTTATTATATTCACTAAACATTTAATTGAAATTATTTTATTAAAGCTTAAAGTATTAGGCTCGATTATTATTACTAAAGTCTTTTTTTAATAAGTTTATATTATTGAACAATATTATTGATCATCTTGAGTCTATATCGAATTTGTTTTGTATTGCCTACAGGAATATTATACAATATTATTGAGCATCTAGGGACCACTTAAGGCATTACAGCAATGTATCCTAACGGTAAACTCAATTTATCTTATTTTCTATCTTTTTCTAGGAATTAGGAAAAGATAGGAAATATGTTAAACTGAGCATTTAAGCACTACTTAAGACATCGCGGCAATGTAGCTTAACTGGAAACTCGATTTATCTTACTTTCTATCTTTTTCTAGGAATTAAGAAAAGGTAGGAAGTATGTTAAACCGAGTTTACAGTTAAGTTATAATTGGTGTAACCGGGCCCAAGAGAAAAGTATGTTTCTTCATACGCGCGCGCTGTTTCTTATTTTGAACGATATTATATATTACTTAAAAATACTAATTAATTAGCACAATGAATTGTCGGTTATTACGATAATCTTATTTAGCATATCATTATATACTATAAGATATAATTATTAATTAATTCGGCCAGAATAATGAAATAAACTCGTGGGTCACGACTTGAATTAAAATGCGCATCCACAAGTTAAACCCAATTTATTGAAGGCGCATTCTATATATAATTCCGTACCGTCAAATCTTAATATTAAAAAATAAATGACCCGTCTTGTATGGAACAAGCGCCATCCGAATTAAACTTTTCTCTCAGATAACAGCTACAGAACTTACTTTAGACGCAAGATAACGCATACTTGCAGCCTATATGTGCGAAAATCGTCGAAGTTCAGAGAATACGATCGAATCGCTGCTGTCCTACTCTTCTCCTATCACATTTCATGTTTCGCTCATACGTTACGTTTCTGTTTCGCAATAGCCTGTTGTATGTAGAGTTACGACATGGCTCTCCGCTAATTCTTCCATATCCTTTTTTTTTGACGAAAGTTTCGCGCTTCTCTGAGAGTCCAGTCGCACCTCTTCCTTAAAAAAACTCAAAATATCGCCCTCCACCATTCAGTCCCGTATTTCCAAGACGTATGTCCTGAATTTCGGGTCGTCTTATTAGTTTCTATCATTGCCATCATATTTTTTGATAAACAATATCAAAAAGTGTGGTCAAAGCCGTCCAGGAGAACCTCATGGTGATGTAAGCCAATATGAGTTTCAGCGCTTGATGGCTCCAATATAATCTGTAAAATGTTATTTTCTATGTTATCTTATTTTTCATGATTAAACAATGAAATGAGATCTATGACAATTTTAATACAAATTTAATAGCTTTAAATTTTAACAATTTCAATTTTAACTGTATTTTATAAAAAAAGGAAAAAAGTGAAGAATAGTAGATATCAAAAATAGTTTTCAAAAATTATTAAAATACCTTTGCCATTTAACGCGTGCCTGCGGCAAGGTATCTAAGGGATCCTTAATGAGGTACACCCTTATTCCTTTAATATACGTTTCAAAGTAAGTATTCCAATCGACATCACGTATATCACAATAGAACTTCTCACGATCTTTGAACGTGAGCTTCGACATCAGTGTGTGTAACCGATTATTGGTAAATTTCCATTCTTGTGTGGCAAAGTAGTTCAACACATCCATAAATTTGTGGATCTTTTTATAAACCTTAAGTAATCTGCAATACATAATTTTTATTAAACAATGATCTGGGTAAGTATGAAGTCATAACAAACAATATAGAATAAATAAATTTGTTCTTTTAGAATCATCTTAAATTTATGTAACATTATGTTATGTTGTTAAACATTATTTAATTCAAAAACTATTTCTTAAAATATTTCATTATTTATATAATAAATAACATTTATTTTTTTAAATTGTGTTATTAATTTGCACGGATTTTTAAAAAAAAAAATTATTTTTTTAATATATATATATATATAAATGGAAAATTCATTATTTATTCTTACTTATTCTCTTTCTCTCTCTCTGTTTTTTATATTAATTTTTTTATTATTACCTCGGTTGTCTTCCTATGCAGACAGTTGCAGTGTCAACCAGTAAAGCTGGGAGCAGATGCCAGAAATATACAAAAAAGAGATGCACTAGCCTGTGCTTATTGTTTCTGAAACTGTAATACCAAACCGCTCTGCTGGAAGGAATATCGAGGCCATATTTTGCTGACATTTCCTTCAGTTCGTCATAAGTTATCGGGTTATCCGTAGACACATAATTATATATCGGAATGTCGTTACGTGATTTATTGTTTGTCCTAAAATGATAATGCAGCATAATAATATATGTTGTGTAACAGGACAAACTAATTTTTGTGAAATTAGAAATATAATTATATACAGATTTTGTGTGTTCCTATAACAAAAACTTAAAAGATTTTGCGGCATATAAATATAAGTATATTATAATTATAATGACATTTTTATAATATATTTCATTTTTTAATAAGTTAATTAATTGACTTGAAATAAAATTTTATTTTTATCTATATAAATAAAAATGTAAATGTTTGTTCCTTATCTAAGATCTCCGTAAGTTTTTCACCGACTGCTTTGAAATTTTGACACAACGTTGCATTTGTAACCGGGAGTGTTCTTATGGGGTCTGATTTTGGAAATACCGTGTGTTTCAAAAATAATGGCCATAATTTAAATGTAAAAAATAGTTTTTCATTAATATTATTGAAATTTTGACACATTGAGACGGGGAGAGATGGGGAGAGACGGGGAGAGACGGGGAGAGACAGGGAGAGACTGGGAAAGACCGGGAGAGACGGGGAAAAACGGAGAGAGACCGGGAGAGACGCGAAGAAACGGGAAGAGACCGGGAGAGACGGGGAGAGACCGAGAGAGACGGAGAGAAACGGGGAGAGACCGGGAGAGACGGGGAGAGAGCGGGAGAGACGAGTAGAGACGGGAAGAGACGGAGAGAGACCAGGAGAGACGGGGAGAGACCGGGAGAGACCGGGAGAGACGGGGAGAGACGGCTAGAGACCGGAAAAGACGGGGTGAGACCGGGTGAAACCGGGAGAGACCGGAAGAGACCGGGAGAGACAGGGAGAGACCAGGAGAGACGGGGAGAGGCGAAGAATGTTTCTATTGTGTTTAAATTAAGGTAATAAGAAAAATAAAGATGGCTTTTATTTTATTGAAAAAAAGGAACTTATTTAAAACAGTGTTTTGAATGGATTTCTAAATCCATGGCAGCTTTTAGAAAAAAAAGTTAGAAATACGTGAATAAATGAATATTAGATTTATTAAAAATAGATAAAACAAACTTATTCAAAAATAAAATAAAAAGAGCAACAGTAAAGCAAGGCTCTTGAAAGTTAAACAACGAAAGCAAAGAAAATTTGGAAAAAACGTAGCATAAGAATAGAGAGCCATAGCAACGCGTGGCAGCTAGGGCATAGCTAGTATTTAAATAAAAATGTAATTTAATAAAATAAATTTATATTATCCTACAAATATATATATTTTTAAATGTCTTTCTCAGTGTATTCTATAAAATATGATACAAACTTTAAATCATAAGATTGTGAATAGAAAATTCGTATATCAAATTAAAGTTTCTTTTATGTCGATGACATCGAGTGTTTAAAAAAAGAGCGTTGCAATTAAGTTGCAACATTTAATATATTATTGTTTTGCATTATACATATTACGTAAAAAGATTTTAAAAAATAAGAGTTCGCACCTTTGATCATTCGCTACGTCCCATGCACATGCGATTAGAGCATTGACTGCTAAATCGGCAGGTACCACGTTTGCGTGTACTGAGCCATCACAATGGATCGATCGTAGCAATCCAGTTCCAGCACCAGCCGCAACTCCAGTTGGACCATACAAATTGTCGATCCAACCTCGCATCGGTTCTTGATACGTTGAGATCACTAGAAATAAAATCTCAAATTACTTGTAAAGCTTGAACAGTATTTTGTAATTTTTTAATAAATTTATTAAACCGCTAATTGTGTATGCGTTATTATAATAACTATTATTATTGTGTAATTGTAAAAATTATAAAAATTATAATTATTTGTATTATTAGAGTAACTAAAATCTTCAAAATTTCTTTTCCAAGATTTCTCGAAACTTGTAAAAAATTCTTATTGTGTGTATCTCATTTTATATTATTTTAAATAAAATAATAATGAAATATCTTGTTAAATTTTAATTGTTATAAATAAAAATGATAAATTATACAAACCAATGGCGGGACGGAAGATGCCGATCGGCAAATCGCCACCTTGCTTTCTAATCACGTTCTCAGCAACTGCTTTCGTGAAGGTATAAGTGTTCGGCCACTTACCTAATAATCTGTAAAAAAGAAATTAACAATGAAATCTGTTCGTTTTCTCTTGAATCTAAAAAAATGCTAAAAAAAATTCGAGAAAGGATTTCACGTACTGTGGAGTTATATCTTCAGCTAACTTATCTTCCACGCATTCCATCAGCGCGATCAATTTGTCTGAGTCCATTGGGGGGTCATAAAATTTCTCCTCGATTACATTTTGCGGACAATTTGCATATGCAGTCGACACGTGTATAAAGGACTGAAAAAAATTGCATAAAATAACGCCGTGTTTAGTTAAACACGAACGTGAGCAACCGTGTGTAATAAGGTAAAAACGGATAATGTGGAATAGTTTATTTGTTCAAGAACTCTTTGGCTCTGTTTGTATTTGAATTAAGTGATCATTGAGTACTAAAAGGCTAAAGGTTTTTTCTATTCATAGTTTTCTTTTCTCTTGAACATCTGGACTTTTCTAGTACCTTCAAGTTTGTGATCTCCTTGCAGAGATTTACAACGTCTCTTGTACTTCTGACATTAATGGGCACTGCTAACTTCAACTTCTCGTCGAATCTGACCGTAGCCGCGACGTGGAAAACGATCGAAACCTCCCGGATGAGAGTGGCTCGATCTTGCGCGGATATCCCGAGATTCGGTTGACTGCAATCTCCCGCTATAGCGACGATCTGATGCCGGAACTTAGGCTGTTCGTCCCTAAGTTTTGCAAATACCTGCGTAAATTGAAATAATGTTTGATTTGTAATTAATTATGCTATGAAAAGTTACTGTGTCTTTATTATCAATTTAATCTGACAATAAAAACTATCGGTGTATCAAAAAAACTTTGTTTAAAGTAAAATGAAGGAAAAAGATAGTTTAGAAGAAGCTAATTATCTAAATAAAAAAGTTTTTGAAAAAAGTAATTTCTTTTAGAAGAAATAAAACGCTGACGTCAAAGTTTTGTTTCCGTTGATGACGCATGAGTAATACGTGGAAATTTGGATAGCATACATAATGTAAACGTAGCAGCAGTGCTTGATATTTTTGTTTCTTCCATTATTATTATATTTCAATGTTAAAAATTGGAAACACAGAAATTATCAATGCCGTTTGCCAAGGTAAGTTTTAGATGCAATTCGAAATGTAATTGTTAGATAGATTTTCCAAACTTCAAGGAGAGAGTCCACTTGCTACTCACCGCATCGTCGAAGATCTCTTCGGTGCGCTGGTGCACGTCCTTGCCCTTCTTCGGACGCACCAGCAGATAGATCGACGTCACTCCGGGACACGTTCTGAGGAGCTTTTCGATGAGCAGCTTACCCATGAAACCAGTGCCGCCGGTGATGAAAATAGTCTGGCCATAATAAAACTCCTGAATCGGCGATAGCTTCTCGTTGACCGGCGAATTTTCCGTCGGTGACTCTGGTCTGCAGTTCGACTCGACGACGGCCACCTCCTGGCCGTCGATTCGATCCAAGAGCACCTCCACCATCTCTTTTGCGGATTGGCACCTGCGAGGAAAATCCCAATGTCTCTCTCTCTCTCTTATCGGCTCGATTCACTTTGCGTCCAATTCGTATTCGCGGTTTGGCGCGTGACGAGCCGTCGCGTCGAATTTAAAGATGACTCTTCCTTTTTCGTGAGCCGTCTCGATCGATTAGCCGATCTTTACGTCGATCGCGTCGCGTCTCGCCTCGCTCATTATCACTTGTACGTGGACAAACCGAATTCCCGTACATCAACATCATTCACATGATAGGTGGATACGTGATAAATAGAGATCGCTATTTGTGGAGATTGCGATTTCTTTATCGTGGAAATCACGTATTCTTGAATTAATCAATTTTTTGTTTTTCCTTTTTTTATCAAATTACTTAAGAACAAGGAATATAGATCGATAAGAATCATTTTGTTTCTCATTAAATATCAAGCAAGGACAGAATAACTTCTATGTCACTTGTTGGAAAGTTTCCGTTGTCTTGAAAACAAAATATTCGTCTGACGTAACATCACAAAAAATGAATATTATGATTTACATTCTTGATACACAATTGCATGTTTTAAGAACAGTTTAAAAGAATATATTTTTCTTTTTCGAAGTATTCAAAGATAATGTTTTGTCAAAGAAAATGAAATATTTATTGGATGCAAGATTACAAATCAAAATAAAGTGCATATTCATAAATAACATACAATATTTTTATCTTTCTTATCTTAACAATAAATCCTTTGCAACGAATGTAAGTAAGTGCAGCAAAAATCATTGTAATTGAAAAAACTAAAATAATAAAAAATCAAATTATTGATCTTTGATCTTGATTCTTTTGATTCTTTTACAGATAATTGATTTGACTCATTTTTGCTTCAGTCCTATTGAGTAACAATTGACGAAAACAAAGTTTAGAAAAATCAAACCGGTTCTTAGAAATCTTACAAACAACCGGACAAACTTATTGTAAAACTATAAAGTAGTTTATTACATTACAAATTCCCAAATAAAGTTTACTAAAAATAAAAGATTTTAACTTTGCCATTAAATAACCTGTTTTATTAAAAATAAGTATTCTGGAATGTGACATTATTGATTATGTAAAACAAAAAAAGGACAATAAACATTCTATTTAAAAATGGTGTTATATTTATTGCACTTTTATAAATATTTATATACCTATGTGAAAAATATTGTTTTATCTCCCTCATTAAAGAATTTACAGATATGACTAGATAATTTTTCCTATTCCTTCGAAAAGTCTGAACATACATAGGATAATTTTTCATTCGAGGACAAATACATATTCTGGAATGTGCTCGGACTTCTTTTCAATTTGATGAATCATCTGTTTCGAAATCAAAGTTTATATTGCCTTCGGATGATACCTTTATGAGAACCAACGAAATACTCATATCACAAGAATAACCAATGCAATCAGAATATTGGTTGCATGATTTGTTTACTAGTTCAGAAGAATTCAAGGCGTTTTGTTAGAAATCTCATTGTCCCGTCGTATAATTCTTACGCAACAATATCAATATTTTCCATACCACAGTACATTTCAGCAATATTGCAGAAACGTTGAAAATACTGCTGCAATATTGCTAAAATATTCTGTGGTATGCGAGTTTATTCTTCTGCGGAATCTCCTACTTCTACTGATTCGCACACTGCAGCGATCAAAGTCAGTAGAGCAGATCTTACTAATAATATCTCATTAATAATTTATTATGATACTTGACTGAAGAGTCTTTATAATACGCCAAAAGTCCTGAAATCTAGTGAAAAATGAACGCGTCGCGAATTAGAGCTAAAATTAGCTCTTTTGTTCAAAATTCTGAACTAATTGTAGAACGTTTCATATTTCGTTAATGGAGTGTAATCAATTTGCATAGTACCATGAAAATTATTAATTCAGTTTCTATGTAGATCGCAAATAATTATTCAATAATGGAATTAGAAATCAAATCAACCCTTTAACGAGATATTCCTATTGACGAGGAATTCCTAAAATTAGTTAATAATTGCTAAAACTTAAAAGAGAACTAATATATTAGCTGATAATTTTACGTCTTATGGATCATGATGCAGTATCACATTTTTAAAGATAAATAATGGACAATCTTTTATTAAATAAAATTAATAGTGTATTTTCCAAGTGTCCACATTATTTTGTCTTTTCTCTTCCCCCTCACATGTTATATTAATATCATAAAACAAAAGTAAAATATGCTAAAAGTGAGAAGAAAAATAGAAGCACTTGTTTTGAGATAAATGTTTAAAACAATTATATTTGAAGATGTTTATATTTTTATCTTCAAATGTTTAATCCTAGCATATGGAAAAAATTATAATTATTTATTCAATTCGTATTTTATTGTTTATGCTTTTCATAATGTTCTTTATCATTTTTTACACTTATGTAAGTATCTTGTGTATTGCGTAAATTTTAAACAGATCTTCTTCTTTATTAAAAGCTTGATTTGATTAAAAATATGAACAAAGAAAGCTTCTTCACTAAATGCGAAATAATTAATGGAATGCAAAATAATATCAAAAACCGTTTACAACTTTAGCGTATCGTTTTTTACAAAACAGTCTGATCTAAAATTACGTGAGTAAGTTTAAAATAAAATTTGGATTAAAATTTACATTTAAATTTGCCTTGAAATACGTTGTTTGCATTCTACTCTTAGAAGACAAAGAAATCACATTATATTCAAATCGAATCGTTTGTTTTCTCCGTGACCTCGAGTTACTGTTTAATGGCTTCAGCATACTACACGCTGCAACTGCCGCGCGACAAGAAAAGATCACATGGTAGCCAATCAAATCCGAAAAAAAGTTAAATTTGACGCAGTTTTGATTGATAATTGATTGATTGAAAATTGATTATCAACTTCTGTTGCGCGAGAAATGTTACCGCGTTCAAAAAAATGTGCAAAAGTTGTGAGAAAATAACGCGCGATGATTATAAAAAAAGAAATTGAAAGAAGCGCCGGATGTAACCCTCCAAATGTGCATATTTGGTTGTTAATACTAAGTTTCTCTACGCGAGAGGCAATCCATTAGAAAGATGAAAACGTCGTCTTCCGAATATTTCGACGAGTGAGGAGAAAAAGTAAATATCTCCTCAACGAAGGACGCTGTTCCCAGAAGCGCGAGTCCTACCCGGTACGTAACGTTTGAACAAGACTTGTGGCTCACGCGGCTTTCATCAATGTGTACACATATGTGCTTACGCGGTATGTACATTCCGCCGTCTTCTTGCCGGAAAGCGATGTTTGCCGAGTCCGTTTTTTTTTTCAAGAGCTTCTTCCGATACATACCGGAGTGCATGCAAAGTCGGTTAAGCCGTTACCGGCGATGCATGCATGATGCTGCACCGTGTCATCCGTGATTAGCGGATAAACGAGCGACGATGTTTGTTACGCACGGAACATTAACGCACGGAACACCTGCGTGAGTCGCGAGGGAGTCATTTTTTATTGCGTTCCGATCGAACAAAAGATCTCTTTCTCTCTCTATTTCTCTCTATCTCTTCCTCGTTCACACAGCCACCTGTCGCACGAGGTGGACAGACGGAGACTCTGCTTTTTCGCAGAGCGAAGCCGGGACGGGAAGAAAATCATGGCACTCGTACCATTAATCTCCCGTCCGTTTCTCGACTTTTTGTTTTTTTGCGATTTACCGCCCAATCCGTTTACTCTCCGCGTGAATAATGCATAACCGAAGCGATGTGCTCTACCACGATCGCTCGACTATCTATAAATCGTCGCAGTAAGAAAAAAATCGTTTCACGAAAGGAATAAAGTGGCAATTTTCTTGTGTTTCACAACTGTTAAAATTATTGTACGATTCTTTTTTTGTTCGGGGATTTAGATTCTTCCATGAAATGCTGACAATCGTCTTTTCCCGGGTCTTTTTAGGTCACTTCAATTTTTTATAAAAACTGATATATTCCATGAATTTGAAATTAGTCGCTATTTTTTATAAATTTGAAATTAAATTCAATATTATCGCATAAATGTACGACAAAAAATATGTCTCGTCGCATACGACTTAACTCATTTCAATATCTATACGATTAGTCAAACCTGATTTCCTCATTCTGCTCAAATAGTATTGCAGTTGAAGCGAGAGGTCACACCATGACGAATTTATTCAGTTACAGAATTACAGCAGAACCATTTGAGAAAAGTAACGTAATTCGAGATTTTCCGTTATACGTCATAAATCATCTGATTTTATTAAAAACGACAGTAATTATATAATAATAGTCTGCTAATTTAAATTAATTGACTGATTATCAACGCGTCAAATTTCCAATATTTCCAGTGACATTTATCATTCGCTTTCAAGCATTAACATTTTTATTTATATGTATTTTTAGAATACCAGTCTTTTATTATAAATGACAAAAATTGAATCGATATAATAATTTCAGATCACCAGAGCAACGTGTCTCTCAAAATAAAAAATTAAATATTAAAATTTATAAGATTCTAAATTATTTTCTTTAAACTTACTCTAAGTTTGTGTGACTTTAATGAGATTAGATTTCTTGTACAAAACAATATGCTAAAGTTATGAACAGTTCTTTGTATTTATTAATTTTGCATCTCATTAATTATCGCGTAACTAATAAAAGAATTTTCTTTGTTTATATATTTTATGTATTTTAAATTGTTGATATATTTCTATCAAAATCAAACTTTCAATAAAGAGGAAACTATTCTATTCAAGATTTACACAACACTTAAGATATTTACATAAGTATGAGAAATTATAAAGAGTATCTTGAACAACATAAACAATAAAATATAAATTAAATAGGTTATTTATAATTTTCATATACCGTGACTAAACAATTGAAACCGGCAATATTAATAAACAGATACCTCGTAATAAGCAGAAAATTATTCACAAATCCTAGCTTGCTTCAAACATATATATTTCAAAACAAGTACTTCCACTTTTACTTCTCACTTTTATTTAAGCTTATTTTACTTCTGTTTCGCGATGTTAACGTATGTGTATAGACAAAATAACATGATCACTTGGGAAATACATTATTTTATTAATTAATAAGTCGGCTCATTTGTCTTTAATATAGATCTTATTCTTGTTTGGAATAAAACCATACAATGCTTGTCACTTTTAGTATAATGTTATACTATTTTTCTAGTAGAATACTTTTTAACAGATATTGGAGAAGAATATTAGTTTTTCTTCAAACTACACTTTACTCACAATAATCTGACAATATTTGTATCAAGCAATCGAGAAAAAATTCGTTGAAATTTTAAAGAATAGAGAGCGATTTTTTGAAAAATAGCAAATTTTTTCCAACATCATTTATATAATCAATTAAATAATGTTCTGCCAAAGGAATAGTACAACATTCCATTGGTGACTATTCAAGTAGTATATCCACCTTATTCCACAAAAAAATAGAATATATATTAAAGACAAACAATAAATTAATTTTTTAATAATAAAAAAACAAATGTATATTTTTTAAATAATGACATTATTTTGTCTATTACCACCTGTATATATTGTAGAATAAAAAACAGTAAAGAAATTTTTAGAAATACATTTTGTTCGATAATTTTTTCTATTTAAGATACATTTTTGTAAAGCATCTGGCAGCTAAATCCATGAATTTATAATAACCAGTTCAATAATCTTTGATCCTTAATGCGCTAATAAATTCTACCTTCAAGGCTGGCCAATTCTGCTAAATTAACTATAAGCAAGCATTTAGTAGGGAGAGAAGGTGGAGGACGAATCGTACGCATACCAGAAATACGATCTGGTGAAAGTCGATCGTGAACTTCGGCGTTTCTTTCCTACTGAACAAATGTCTGAATGAGACGGCCGTCTTTAATGCGTCGAGTTGTATAGGTGTAATGACGAAATGAAAAGAAAGCACAAGCGACTGGCGAGAAGGCGCAGAGACGTACTATGGGACTTTAGGGAAATTAGAAATCTTCTTTTTACTATATTTAACCGTAATTAAAATGTAAATTTTTCTCGAACAAGTTTGGCTTTGTTTACATTAGAATAAAAATAAAATACAAAGATTGTAAATTTAAATAAGTAATCTTATTTTAATATAATACTATTTAATTAAATTATTTTAATTTTCAAAACTGGAAGTATTTAGTAAAAATGCGGAAATATAATTGTATGAATAAAAGTTAAAATGCCAACAGTCTGAATTTTTAAGAAACTCTATTTTAATTAGAATCGATTTAGAGCAAATCGGAAGGATATCTCGTGAAGAACTTTTTCCGTTTATATATTTATGCTGTAGATATCTGATATATATGTTAATTATTTTTATATAACGAATAGATAATCTGTCTTTCTTATCTTCAAGTTTACAATACACGGAGAAACAAGATATCTATATTTCTCAATAATTTATACGTTCTCAGGTACCTAAACACGTAACCAGTTATGTTACATCTGGTATGGAAAGAGCTTGGGCGCGGACAATTTCGACGGATATACGCAGCTCCTTACTTTCTCCGGCTAGCAGCGGCCATCGGACTCCGGGAATCCGGATAAGGAAATTCAACCTGTTCTCACGTGTATAGGTTCACGTTAAATAATGTAGGCAAACTAATATAGAGCCATGAATACGAAATCTCATTTCGACGAAACGCTTCAAAGAAACTGCCGTTTTTATATAAAATAAAATTATAGGCATTAAACCTCTGATCAAGAATTACGTCTCATCCGTTTTGACCACAGGAGTGCACTGAACATATACTTCTATTCCTCTAGAAATTGTATCTCCATAAAGAAATTTTATTTTAGTAGAAGTTTTTAATTTCAGATTTCTTCATTAGGAGTGTTAAAATTTTACATTAAAAAATATTATTTGGCGTTTAATAAAATTTCTACTAGTGTCAAGTTAGTCGGAAAATTCTTATTTTTAATAAACGATAGTTCTAAGTAGTCAGCTTCTAACACGTTAACGCATGTTTTCGTGACACTGATGCGTAATTCTTCTTCAAAGGCGGACCAACGTTATTTACCTGTAAGAACGCTTCGTGTTTTCTCACTTGACCAAATATTGCGCTAATAATCACAGCTTGGATGTTGAATAATAATTTAGATAACGAGTGACGAATTGTTAACTAGATGTGCATAACTTTGAGAATTGCTATTACTGTCTTTTTCTCATATTTAGTTTTGTTTGAATTTACAGCTGTAATTAAAATTCCGTATTGTTAGCAACATAAGTGTAAAAATTAAGAAGTTTTATTTAGTTTCTAATTTATTAGAATTTGATAAATATATCAGTAATCAAACATACGATCTAACAAACTTATACCTTCAATAAATAAATCTCTTATATAATATAATAATTTCTTGTCTCACACAGTCTAATCTCTGCTATTACCATGAATAATATTTCCCAACTTTTATCATTAAGCATAAAATCTTCTTTAAAAACATTTTGTTTATCGCATATGACAGTTTGATTAAAAAATTAGATACAAAAGTGCCGAAGTTACAAGTGATTGTTAGGCTCGCGTGACATACAAACTTATTCGAGAAAGAGGGAATTACTGTGCATATATTAGCAATCGCAAATATTAACTTTTAAATCTTGAAGACGATCTCAACAACGGCGTGCTATTTATCGTTCGTTCGTCCGAGATTTGTTGCGGCAACGATGACGATGTCTCCTCTCGTCGATCGGTCTAGCTGCTCACTTTCCAAGTAAGGAAAGAGGTCACAGGCGTGAGAGTAACCCCGAATATACATTTGTACAACGCACGTACGCGTTGGACCGGGTGACAAGGAAGAAGAAAATTCTCGCTTACCCTCGCCCCATCCTTTCATTTTTGCCTCGTTTACCCGTTTATCTTCCCTCCCCTCCCCGCCGAAAAATTTGATCGGCTCTTGCGTACACGCCGGACGCGCACTTCGAGCGGGCACGCTTCCGCGTCGAGGCGACTATTCCAATAAGAGTTAGGCGTCAAGCTCATTACGAGCCAACGCGGAAGACTCGCCGACACGGTGGTGGCGGACGGCGCGGCGTAACATTACGCAAACGCACGGGAAAGATTCCACTTGCACAACACGCGGCGCGTTATTACGCTCACGTAACTTTATACGCGGGACGTCGGGCCGTCACTTTTACAGCAGTATCGCTTAATCGCTCGTTAAGGAGTCGCAAATCTTTATTTCGCGGCCGCGTCCTCACGGAACGGCGCAGAAATCGCTTCCGGAACGGGAACAGTCAAGCGGGTGCGCGCGACGCGGGCGGACCCGAATGATACTTTCAAGGTTTCATGGAGAAGAAACAGGTTCACTAGCATCGTTCTGCAAAATTGCAAAATTCTTTGCGATGACCTTTTTTTCACTTTACATAAAATATGCAAAGTTTTTTTTGTCCAAATTGTTAAAAATAACTCTAAGTTGAGAAACTGAGCGAGAAGTATAAATCTAGAGTTTTATTTAATGTGAAGTCACAAAAAAACGGGATACAATTGTACTATTTCCTGCTTTAAAAATAATGAGAAAATATGTGTTCATTAAACATCGTCTTAATCAGCATCATCAGATGTAATTATATTAAATGAGAATCATCAAGAATAATGGAGGATAACTGAAAATATAATCATCCATAAGCAATAAAGAACACTTATCTTGAATGGATTAACTGTACAATGTACAATAAACTTAATGTACAAGCTTAATTTTGAAGAAGTGATACTTCTTCAAAAATCCGAGTTCGAACATAAATAAAGAGAAAAATTCTAATCGATGCTTAGGTAATTGTAACTCTGCTATCGTTATGTATATGTAACGCGTTATTTTTGTCTTTGCACGACGAATGTCTCAATTATATACAACAATTACACAATTATTTGCGATTATCATTTATCTTGGATAAGCATCGTTCACGGAAGAATCTTTAACAATTATTTAACGAGCTTTAAACAGCGTCTTTATCATCGTAACTAATAGCAACAATGTTAATACGTAATCGTAATTGGATATTTCAAGCCCTTGGCTAGTCTCACCAGTTCTGTCAAATGATTTATTAATGACTGCAATTTGTCACGATTGTCAAGAAAAATCAACAGTTCCGCATTCAGTGCTACATTCGTATCATAAGTTTTTGCAACTTTGTAACAATACTTTTTTTTTCTTATTCTATCTATTTTACATTAAACAGTAGCTTTATCTTACATGGAACTCTCTTCGCTTAATAATAATTGTTAACATAAATTGATATGAAACAAGTATTATTGTAAAAACATAATAAATAATAAATTATGTTAATTATATAGACAATTTCTTTAGAGATATTATTTTTTAGAAACAATTTTCAAATAAAATTTCTACCACATCATTTATTATTTATACTTATTTTAATAAAAAATTACGCACAAATGCAATAATATTGAAAATTATATAAGAAACCATTTAAAGCATAATTAACATACAAATCGATAAGTCAAAAGTGAATCAGTGTTTTCTCAACAATAAATTAAAAATATTTTAGAATCTAAATACTTTAATTATTCGACTTTCTTGTGTTAATTAATTTCAATTGTAAAAATGCATTTTTTTCTTCCTTTAAAATTAAAACAATTTGAAGTTACCACTAGCAAACCATTTGAAGAATTACTACGAAAATTGTAGATTCGCATTTTAACTATCTGTTTAATGTTGAAACGTTGTAAAACAAAACAACGTACTTAAAATTACATAATAATTTTATTATTGCATAAATAAATAAATAAATAAATATTTTTTTCCTCTAAGAGAGTGTGACTCAAAAAAATTAAACAAATTAAATTTGTTACAGTAAAAAATAAAATTTCTCAGTTTCTAAGAAAGAATGCTATGGAAGATATGGCTCTATTGTCCGAAAGAACCGACTACTTTGTACAATTCAACGCATTTTGTGCGCGCGCCACTGGCATAACGGTACGGATGCTGTGAATGTTCGTTGATTCCCTAACGGTGCGACCTATTTTTCTTCTTGTACTACTACCATAGATACAGTTCGTTTATGCCTCGTCAAGCGATACGAACAATTCGGGCTTCGTTTAATGACGTTTGCATGGAACAAAACCATGTGCATTTAGGACGCCGAGAAAGTACGTGAAAGTGCAACCGAGCGAAAAATTATTGCGTATTGCCTGCTTAAACAGCGTATGTTTATTTTTGCATCACTCATCGAGGATTCGAAGCGCTGACGTAAAAAGTTAAACAAACGCATGATTAAAGGAAAATGTAATAAACTATTTACGACATTTCTTGTTCTTTTCTACAAGTTTTAAACGTAATTAAATTAAAATGCGATAAAATGAATTGTATTTTTACTACGGCAAGAAGCTTTGCATTTTATAATTATATTGCATAAATTTGATGAAACTTTTGTGTTATAAAAAATGCAATACAAGTTATTTAAGTTTTATAATATACACACCACATATATATAGTAAATTTTTACAATCTCTTAAAAATATAATTATTTCCTCAACAATAAATAATGAGTAAAAAAAAATTAGATCTTGAAATCTGAATACTTTAATTCTCTTTCAATTTACTTTGTTTAATTAATTTTAATCATAAAGATGGATTTTCATTTCCTTTCTTTAAAATATATAAAACTAATTTGAATTTGTAATTATTAGTAAAGTGTAAACAATTTTAAGAATTGCTTTTGAAACTGTAAATATGCATTTTAATTATCTGTTCAAAATCTTTAGAAAAGATTATTAAGTCTCAGATAGTAGGCTAAATCATTTTGATGTCAAAGTGTTGATGTCAAAAATTTTATTTTGATAATAAAATAACTATATATAAAGTTATCTATTTCCAAATAATAATAATTTGCAATTTTATTTAAATTTTGTCTCTTTAAATAACAACTTATTTAATATTTGTGAAGATATATGTTTTAATAAATGTTATTAAAATTGCAAAATCATCAATTTACATCTTATCATAAAATTAATTGGAATAAAATAAAGACCATCTGTTACTTATTCAGGATATATCATATATGAAAAGATATTGCGCATAATAATCTGAGAGCTTTTGGATAATAATTAATTTTGTAAAATAATCAATTATTTTAATAAAATATTTTTTTTTTAAGGTGCATATTAATTTTGTTAAGATAATTGTTCTTTTCACTATCATGGTTTCGAAATAGTTATCAGTAATTATCATTGACTCGACGAAGAAATCGAACACACAACTTTTTATATAGCGCAATTAGCATAACCGTGATGAATAGTAATCACTTGGAGCAACACTAGGAGCAACGCAATCGTCTTGAATATCCCCTTATGTAAATCGCAGATCCGGCCGATTTCTCATCGTGGTCAGTACGAAAAAAGAAGAGAAAGATTTGAATGTGCCTCCCAAAGTAGATGTTATTGTCAGATTATTAGACTTCCTGTATCGTGTCGAGATTTGACCGTTTAAAATATGCTAAATAATTTCTTTCGTAAGATCAATTTTTATTTTAAAAATCTGCGAGTCTGAAATACGAAACTGATGAGAGAATTTTATCTGTTTCCTAATAACAGAAACTTCTCGCTATTTTCTTTTCCTGTTTTCGGAATACAATGTAACGTATTATGAAACAACGAATAATATTATGTTACTTTCAATTTTTGCGAAATCAATAATTTCTACAAATTCGACATAATCGTCTACAAAAATTTTAACTACCGAAAAATCTTCATTGTTTCTCGCAACTGTCAATTTTTTACACATCTACAGAACCAAAACTTACTTATTAATTAGATTAATTAAAACTTTGTTTTAATGCTAAATGAATATAGCTAAAATAGTTACTCCAAAAACAGAAGTTATCTCTAAGCATGACAAAACTCTACGCAGTAATGCACGATCGTAAGAATATAATTGTATGCACAGTGAGCAAACTATGAGTTTTCACTAACATATATATTTCAGTCAATATAAGGTATCGTTAGACTCCAACAAAAAAAAACTACGTGAAAATATTGCAGGAAGAAGAGAAAGTTTCTATTTAAAAAATAGAATACATTTAATATAAATGTTAATAAAAAAATTTATTTGTTATTTTTTTGTCTACAGTTAATTTATTAATGCCCCTTGATATTAACAATTGTTGAATCATTTTGCATATGCACAATTATACAAAGTCAACGAAAATGATTCAACAATTATTAATTTCTCCTTGCAATTTTTTCATGCAATTTTTTTTCTTGTTGGAGTCAAACAATGTATATATATAGGTGTGTGTGTGTGTGTGTGTGTGTGTGTGTGTGTGTGTGTGTGTGTGTGTGTGTGTGTGTGTGTGTGTGTGTGTGTGTGTGTAATATAATAAATACAATAAACATAATTACTATATATATACAAACATAAATAAGTATCATATGCCAATGATATGCGGTTATGAGATTTTTGTCACGCGAAAACTTCCGTGTACTAAGTAAAAAATTTCACGATCGCGAATCATTCTAGCATTTGAATACTAGCAATGCTAATTTTAACGATTAGTTACTAAATATTCAATGTAATTTATAAATTATAACTTTGAACTATAACTTTGCTGTAATTATCATAGTTTTTTAGCGATAATATTTGCTTAATAATTTTTTGCCAAAATAGATTCTATTTAATATGTACAATTTGTATACACAAAGCGCATTAATGTATAAAACAATTCTTTATAAACGTTATTTTTTTATTATTGTAAATAAACATTTTTTACTCAATAAAAACAAACGAGACTATTTCTTTCTTGGGAATACTTCGTAATATTAATTTAAATTTTGTTCGTTATTGAGACTCTACGGCTATTTTAACAAGAAAAATATTAAACAGATACTATACTTTGTCGCTAAAAAATCAATGATAATTACCGAGTAAAATCTACATCAAAGTCATAATTTCTAATAATTTAATTCATAAATTACTAAATAAGTAATCTTCAAAATTTGCATTGCTAGTATTTAAACACTCAACTTGATATTATTCGGATGCTTTGTAATTTTTAAATTTAAAAAAATTTTTTTGTTATGGCGATCTGTTATTTTTTTTTGAATCTTTAATCTGATTTGCATATTTATTAACATAAACAAGAAAAAATTAAAAAGACATCTATTAGCAATGTTCCGAAATTTACAGTATTGAAAATCTGTGGTAACGTAAAAAAAAACTACAGATTTATAATACCAGCAATGTATCAAAACGCCTTAATCATACATTCCACATTATATGCACTAATTAATTATATGTTATTAAATATATTTCGGATACATACATACAATATAATGCATATATATTGTATATATTAATCTCGTTTTTTTAATAAAAACAAATAATATATAAAATATAAAGTTTAATTTATAATATACTTTTTGTTTTCTGTTTCTGGTTTTTCGTCTATCGCATTTTTGCTATTTCATAGATAAATTATGTTACTTTTGTCTCTTGTTTCTTTCGGATGTTTCTTTTGTATTTTTTTATCTCATCACTTTCGATACAACTATGTAAAAAGATAAAGATTACAAACAGAAAAAATAGAAAAAAAACAAAAGACAAAAAGCACATTGTAAATTAACTTCTAAACTTGTTCTACTGATATAACAACTTGTTACTCAGTATATTAATATATTTTAATTAAAATATTTATTTTTATAATAAATAAATCTTATTTATAATGTAATTTTAATCTTGCTTCAGCTTAAATTTTGTATAAACAAAAAAAGTTTTTCCGTAACTACCTATATACAGAAAATTTACGTACACAAAAGCACGCTGCATCAGGTTTTTGTGCTAAAAAAATAAATTTTTTCTTAATAAATTGTGTCTCCAAGTAAAAAATTTTTTAATAAAAACAATTAATGCTAACAAATAAGATCTCTAATTGTACATTTTTTAAAATTTGTGTAAAATTACAATTGTGAGTTGGTAATTTTGAGACCCACTGTAATAGTTGTAAATTTTCATGTATATGTAATTTTGTACATAAATTTGTTAATAATTTCTAAATTTGTTTTTTACACACTTCTTTATACACTGTAAACAAATTTATTACAAATTAAATTATTTTTATTTGTGTACTGCAAAATTATAAACACGCGAAAATTTACAACTATTATAGTCTTACAATTACCCACTACAACTATTATAGTTGTAATTTTACACAAATTTTTTACACTGCAGGGGCGGCGCGCACAAGACTTTTTATTATTTCTCTTTAAAAGATGTTATGACTATATATGATATTTAAATATCGCTACTTGAAATACAACTTGGTTAATAAGAGAAAATCTTTTAACTGAGATAACGACTGAAAGTAGATGTGAATAGTGATCCAGCTTGCATAAGAAAGTTTTACTTGTAGAACAAATATGTATATACAAGCGGAAAGTTTGCAACTCTTTTGAATATATGCTTCAAAAACATTTATAATTTTTATTTATCTTTAAAACGTAGAATAATATTTTTGATCTGATTTATTTCCATTTCTACTTGTAACTCTATTTGTTTCAGAGATGTCAATTAAAATACACCAAATGCAATTATTCAATTTGACCTGACTGGTCTCATATATATTTAATAGAGCACATTTCGACCGTAGATTTCGGTCCTTTTCAAGTGCGTTCATACATGTAATTAAATATTACACATTATCACACAATATTACACATCAATTAAAAAAGTTTCCTAAATTATTTTGAAATTTTGATTAATAAAATAAAAAAATAACTAAAGAGTAATTTTTCTAGAATTGCAAACTAAATAGCGACAAACAAATATACGGATTAAATCGTACGTATAATATCGCGTCTCTACACGCGATATTCCATTGATGTAATTATTATATATGCTTTAATTATTACTTTCATGGCGCTTTGCTACTTTTCAATTTTAGCATCTCTTATCTTTTTATTAAGTTGCTATATTACATTACAGAGCATATGCCGGAACCGCCATAAGTGGTTTCCTGTTACACGAGAAGTAATCGTCGTCAAATGACATATAAAAAAACCTACAGAGAAAACAGAAGCTGGGATACGTGACTAATGCAACGTACCGGCAAAACTCCAGGAATGTAAGCAAGTAAATTCTGGAGGACGTTTATTCAAATTTCGCCAGTCGCCGGATGAGACTCTGTAATGACCTGATGAGACGAAAGGTCATTATTGATATCACAACAATGAGATACGATTATTACAAATTACCGCATGTCGTAATTAAAACCGTACAATCGAGTTATCGAAACGCTAAATCATTATTGATATCGCAACAATGAGATTCGATTATTACGAATGCCCGCACATTATATTCGTAATTAAAATCGTACAACCGAGAGTATGGTTATCGAATGGTTAAGTGTGCTAACTGTATTCGTCAAAGTCAGAATGTTATATTTGTAAATTCGTAGAAGTTGCGAAATTGGAAATAGATTTCCCAACTGTTCGGGCGATAATTGAACTGTTGGTATTGAGTAATGAACGTTCTTCTTTTATTCCCCCACAAGTGTCATAAATGTACTCGTTAATAAACTGCCAAAGCGTCGAGTTTATCGATTCTAATATGTCTATGCATTTAATATATAAAAAAGAAATAATTCTGGATAAGATAACGCGCAGAGAAAATTAAGATAATCAACAGCGAGGAAAGAAAGTGGACACCGGTGTAAACGCGCGTGAAAGAGAGAAATCAAATACAAAAACTGTGACAAACAAGTGGAATGGTGCGATTTAATGGCAAATACTTTAACTTTGTTCGGAGAAAAGGCTCATTTTGCAGTATTAAGAAAGATTATACTGCAATGGTTCGAATTTCCGTTTAGTACCTTTTCCTCGACTCATGAATTTTTTAGTTCGAAAAGAGCCATTGAAGTTTCAGTTTTAGTTCAGTTTTCAAATAAAGAAGCTTAATCCGCTTTCACTGACGTAGATCTCTGCACTTAATGTAAAAGTTTTTAAATTGCAACGAAGAATTAGACGTGCGTAGACATAACACTTAATTGCACGAAATATATTTAACATACATCATACAAAATATATTTAAAGAGGTGAACTTTAAGGGCAAAACTGTACTGTACATTCGTGCGGTGTACAATTACTTTTGCGAGGTGTAGTTTTCGATATTCTAAAATCTATCGGAGTGAGGAAACAAGCTCTACTTGCGTCTGTTAAAGGGGTGCGTTTCAATCAACTTACGCCGCCATCGGGAGAAGAGTTTCAACCGCCTTGTATCTTCGCGGAAGTAGGGAAGTCGACTGGAGAACGAGTCAACCAAAGTAACATGACAAATGAAGTTGTGACTAGGAAAAAAAAAAGGAAACGCGTGTGTCGCGGATTCGCTGCGAGATAGATGCGCGTACGTGTCTCGCGTATCGATCGCAATGTTAATCTACGACTAACCTTATTGAACGGTGAGGAAGATGATCGACAGAGAGAATCTCGGATCGCGGTGGCGATGACAGCGGCTAGGCGCAGGCAGGCAAGCAGGCAGACAGCCAAGACGACCTAACGCGCTGGCAGGTGCTCAAGCAAATAGGCGAGCAATCCAGCGGACGTGAATACCGGTAGGTATATATGCAATAACTTTCTCCTCGCGCGCGTGGATCTATCGATCCTCTTTTCTGCCTCGACGACTTTTCACGAGTAAAACAGCCCGCATTTTGTCACTCCCGCTGAGGCCGACACGGTCCCACTTTTCCCACCTCCACCTTCGTACCCCTTCTTTAGCGGTACCATATCCTACCTTCAGTTTGACTAGTCTTCCTTCTCCGCGTCCATCACCTGCGTCAGCACTCGTAATATGGAATGAAGAAGAGGATAACGGAGGATGTACATCTTCCGATTTATTTTTTGCTAAACGCTGCCTCCTCGGGATGAACGAAGTTGTCCTGATGCGGAGAATACCCAAGGGCGAACAAGTGCGCAAAAAATCGAATGCCACAGTATATATAATTATTAATCGGTTGTAATAGTTTTATTTCGAGTGACAGAAGAGTAAAATCGAAAGCTTTTATCGCCGCATTTCAATAATTAACTTGTTTCGTGACGTATAATATTTGCAAGAACGTCATAGAATTGAAATTTGTCAGGATAAAAAATTAGCGTTACATCGCATTAGCAAAAAAGATGTAAATGAGGGTTTATGAATTCTGTGTTACACTTTTATAGTATACTTCAATATGGTAATTTAATTGTATATTGAATTTTTCATATGACAAACTGTCCATAATAACTAAAGAGGTTCTAAGCAATATAACGTTGGGCAATATAATTTTCAGCGTAGAAGATTTCGCATTTTGATTCTACTTATACCACAGAAAGACATGATATATTACAACTTATATATTATATATCATATTAAAAATTATAAACGTTTTACCTTCAAAGAGCAGTCCCGAGGGTTTTCAAAATATCTCTTCAAGAAATAGAAAGAGCAGGATATTCCCAAAATTACTATTACAACTACTAATGTAAATGAAACTTGAATTCCTCGGCAAAGAATAAGGCATAGTTACCGGTCCCGCGATACCGGTTCCATGAACATTTTGACCGATTAATATAAGCAGTTACTCGGACAAGATTCGTTGTGGAGGGGATCAGGCCCGTTCACGGACGCGTAAAAACAGCTTCACATTCAAGAGATCTCAGTCAGAACTAGGTGACCCAACTGTGGTTCCAATCTACCTGAACTACATACCGTTTCTTGGGAAGGTAGTAAAATTTCATTAGAAAACTAAGTACAATTAGAAATATTCATCTCACTAAATATTTAATGATACTTAAAGTACTTGGTTATATAGATAAAAAGAATAATAAGTTAATAACATTTTTTTTAGAACATAGAAGATAGAGATTTTTATGTAAATTTATATACGTATTTTATAGTAATTATTTACGAAATGGATGGAAAATTTACAAATCGATGGAAATAGCATTAAAAATTAAATCAAATTTTATACGTGTATTAAAACTTTAATAAATGTTCGTCCATTTCCCAGTCAGCAAAATATTGACAGAATGTCTACAGACTACCAATAGATGATAAAAAATGTTTGCAGATTGAGCTATCTGAAGTTTCATTTTACTAACATTCTGTTGACAGAACCTATTGACACTCTACGTCAGTACTAATAGCAGAAATCGAACAGACCCTACTGCAAAATAGCTACCAATCTATCGTAAGATTGCCTGTATGCTTATTTTCTATCATCCATTTGAGGTTCTGTCAAGAGAATCTTGTTCAATTTTTGCTGCTAGTATGCTGACATAAATTTTTTTTTTAAATAGATTATTCATTTTTTTTCCGGAAAAGGAAAAATCTTATAGATGCTTTTGAACATCAATATCTAGCTGTTTCAAGATTGATTGAAAGTGTCAGCGCGCAGTTCTTATAAGCTAGAAATATTAAATTACAGAAAAAATTATTATTTAGCACTAATATCTATTGTAGACCAAATAGATAATCTTATCTTTATTTTTACACATATGTTTAATATTTATTGGTCAAATATTTAACTTATTAATTATATAATACATATAGTTGATATTAAATGTAAATATAAATTATACATAGTTGAATTTATTATATTTATTACAACCATACTTTTTCCTTGGTGTATTTTTGTGGAATTCACATTACCTCTGTAAGTAATAAATATTGAATATAAGTATTTTATTCAACTTTAAATTTAGAGTTAGAACATTTATAAGTATAATTTTTAAATTTATAATTTAAAATATTGATTATTAACAAAGCTATTATATAAAATGTAAATGGAAGATTCTTATTTTCACATTCTTTTCTGTTTGAATTGTAAATTCATTCTTTTTACTCGATCAATTATATATTCCAATAGAGGAGAGTGAGAAAGGAAGAAAACAGGAGAAGAAGAGGAAGATAAAAGAAGAAAAAGAAGAAAAGAAGATACGGAAAGAAATCTGAGGCTGGGGCAAGAAGCGGTGGAGAAGATTAAGAAAAGAAGAGGCCTGGAGAAATTAGTGGAAAGAAATGCAGGAAGAAAGAGGAAAGGAGCAAGCTTTGGAAAGAAAAAATAGGAAGGAAATTGATAAAGGAAGGGAAATTATATTGTATATTGTATATACTGTATTATATTGTTGTAAACTGGAGTTTTTGTTGAAGTTGTGTAAAGAATGCACTCTTAAAAATACCCCGTCAATCCCAAGAGGAGCACAGAATAAACTACTATATATATATTTCAATTGATTATATATTTCAAATTTTTCTCAAAATTGACTGATACAAAAAAAACTTAACAAAATAAGTAAATAATGTATATGAATGAAAACACCGCAGTAGAATATTAACACAGTAATAAATAATAACACAAATGTCAAGGATTCTCAAAATTCAAACAATATAGGCTACATGAGAGTAACGCGATACAGAGAGCAAATAATTTATGAGAGACTTTTCATAGGATATTAATTCATTGATGATGATTCTAAATGAGTCAAAACGTTTGTTATTTAATTAATAAAATTATATTTTTATAAATTATTTGCATTCTGCTAACAGCTCCGCTTACTTTCATTAGCCTATATTATCATTAGAACACGAATAGAACATTTATATTAATAATTAATGGATTCTAGCTTTCATTATTTGGAAATTTCAAAATTTGCATTAGAAAACACCTGATATAAGATACAAATTAAGATTTATTTATCTTGCACTAAATATCAATGTTTTTTCTTTTAATTATTGTTAAAAGTGGTTGTAAAGTTTATCAAGGTTTTCTAAAAATCCATTTTAATAAACGATAAATCATATATGGTTTTAGAGAATCATGTATTATTGTATTATTCTTTTTCAAACAGAATTTTTATTATGTCAGAAATGTGATGTCATATTGTCATTTTTGTGAATACACAAGCGTACAAGAGTAAACATGTGGAAACTTATATACACACATAATATAATTTCTAGAGGTGGCATTCATGGTCTAATTTTATATCTGATATTTTGATTCAAATTTAATTTTAAAGCGTTATTTCAAATAAATGGATGGACTCTTAAGATTATCATAGATTAAAATCATTTAAGATTAAACTTAAAACTATCTTAAATATAAGATTAGATTTTAACTAAAATCTTAAGGTTATGATTTAAAACATCTTACAAGAACAAATCATAATATGAGACAGTTAAGATGCATGTATTTGTATGTGAAGAAGAATAAGATATATAGGTCTGTAAATTCAAAATTTTGGAATTCTTTTTTATACAACAAAATTGAAATAAAACTATTACAATATGATTTTTTATATTATAAGAGCACTTATTAAACCAAGGCACAAATGTAGCATAGAAAGATCTTTATGTATAATTTATAATATATTTTTCATTGTTGGCGCGTGCAATCGCAGTAATATTATATAAAGCAATTCATTAGTTATCGTTGTTTATAATTGGCAAAGTAGCGGACTTAATAAGTGTCATATCATACAGTGTATAATAGCCTTTCCATTTTTATTAACTAATGTCTTTACCATGTTTTAAAATATCTTTCACCAAACAATCAATGAAATAATTCAACGCATCTTTTTTTAAAGGCATAAGTTGGTATATAAATGTATTAATTCATCTAAATGTATTAATTCACCTTAAATCTATATCTTTTTCTCTCCATATTAAATTCCGTAAATAATGGAAAATAATCTACAGATTTTGTCACGATATACTAAAATTTTCATCAATAACAGACACTTTTAATATCACTTAACGTTTGTTACTTTTCTTACATTTCATTTAAACATGTATTTTACATCTAAATATTATTATACAAGTACACTGTATATTGAAGTGCTTAAGATATAATAAAAATTCATTGAAGTTTCCATATTATTATTAATCTTTTTCTTTCTTATCTTATTTTTTTAGTGACGGAAAGAGTTAATTGAATATGCAGATTATATTTAACTGTACATAAAAATTAATAAACGGATTATACTTAATTATTCCCTGTTAAACATAATTAATCGAATTGATGGCGATTCGACCAATTTCTGTCTGGGAATGTATTGTAAGGCGATATTGCAATAGTCATTTTATCGTAGCAATTTAACTATTTTTTTTAATACTTATCAAGACATTAACAATCAGGTCCCATTCTTGCATAATAATAAACAATACAAGTAACAAACGGATAAGTTCTAAAGAAGTCATTACATGGAAGAACGCAGAGTTGATGCATTTCTCGAATATAGATTAATATCGCCATGCTTATCGCAGAGATACAGTTTCTGTAAGGCACGTTTTACCCTTCTCTTTAAATGATGTGCTTCTTTCGTTAAACAATATTTAATACTTAAGAACACTAGCATGATGTGGATAATGAAAGTCGTGAGATAAAGAGAGATCAGTATAAAGGAAGAACTGATATCTATCTATTGCTTTAATCAACGGAATTTCTGAAGATTTCAGAAACAGTGTCAAAAGATACATTTTAAGGCGAGAATTTAAAGAGTAACTTAATTACTAAGAAATGTGTAAAAATACTATGTATTAAATAAAAAATATATAAGCCTAATCAAAATTAGAATTACTTTTATAAACTGAATTTCTTAATTCTAAATTAATTCACACAATCAATAATGTAACAATTATTAAAAAATATTCATATAAAAGACGTAATACTAATTTACAATTTATCATTAGTTAAAAATTTTAGTTAAAAATAGCATAATTTAATTTGTTAAAATCACTTAGCTTTATATTATGCCACGTATAAGCTCTTACAAATAGACAATAATGTATATATATTTATGTAAATCCAAATATTACAATAATTTACGATTTACATACAATTGCAAAATTTATGAAAATTTTAGAAAGTATTTACAAAAATATTCAAAAACGAAGAGAGCATTTGCATAGAGTATAATAAAAAAGTTTTAATTGTTTCAGTAAAAATAAAATCAAAACTCTCCTTGATTAACATGATGAATTCAACACGATAAATGTTTCATGATTATAAATGGTTGCTGTGAATACGATTATCATGATTAGACTATTATAATTATACATGTATTAATGTATATAAGGTTCATATGATGAATGTTGATATGAATTTCTCGGTAAATTCCAGGAGTTTTCAGTAGAAGTTTCGTTTGTATTTAGTGGGAAAGAATATTCGGAATACCAATCACGATGGAAGATATTTTCTAGTTGTTGCCTTATGTTGTTATCATTTTGAGGACCAACGCTTTCAAACACGGTGCCGATACCTAAAATAAATATTTGTGTGTGTGTATGTGTGTGTGTGTATGTACATTAAAATGTAGTTTTTTATAAGAAATATATATTTGTGTAAGACATAATATATTATTAATTTATTAGCAAAAAAATAAAAAATATTTTGTTATATTTATTTGTCTTCGGGCCGGTGATTTTTTGGTAAACTTAGCTATCAAGTAGATATATGTATTGCCTGATAAGTAAATTTTTCAAGAAGTTGGAACAACCGGCTTTAAGATTATTTTCATGAAAAGCAATATGTGAGAATGAACTTACCAGCCGTGTCAATAAAGTAATCACCCGACCAATTGCTCGTTCCGATATAGGCTGTTACATCAGTAACCATATATTTATTATGGTTTACTCTCGCGAATGGTATTTTATCTAAGGACGAGTTGGTGGGTATGATAAACCTTCTCTGTTGAAAAAATTCGAAATTTTAAATCATCATAAAAATATATACGCATTTATATTTGAAGAAAATACTCACCACTTCAATTCTAACTTTAGGGTAACTGTACGTTAAGTCTTGCAGTGATTTAAGAAAATACGATTCGGATGGTCTCGAATGTTTCCACTTGGAGATCAAAAGACGCACTTGTATTTTACGCTCGATTGCCGCCGCCCTCAAAGCATTATCTATTATAGGCCAGTACCTACAAATGCAGATATAAAACAGTTTTTAAGCTGTTAGAATAAAAAAAAAGATGCTATAATATAAATTATAATAATTTATATTCTTAGATATACTTTATTTGTGCAGTATATATCGTTAACGGAAAATAATCCATCACAGAGATGTAAATAAACTTCTCCGCTTTAGCAATACAGTGCACAATCGCATCTAGATCGTTGCTTCTACCTTTTGGTGAAAATGGCGGAGGTGAACTCTGTAACATTTTAATATATACATTTTCTACAATGTCAAAAAGCAATTGCCACAATACATCTTTCAACGTAGCACTACAACTAGTAATTTATTAGACGATACTAACCGCGATAAATAATTTGTACTTATTATCCATATTTGTAAAGTTCATAGGATTATCTATATTTATCTTTGTGCTAAAGGAATCTGGCCACGTGGAAGGCACTTTACCGTCTTCGCCTAACTTCCAGTATACCTACGTAATGAATAAAAGAAGAGATTAATGATAAATGTATAAATTTTTAATTCAGATGTAGTTGAAATGTATTCGCATGAATTTACTTTATTTCTTACATCAAATATTTTGGCGTAATCATTTGCTAAACAGGAACAATTCAAGACCATTAAACCAAGTTCTTTCACTTGTGAAAGGGATCTCCAGTCCATATTCGCTGAACCAACATATATATGAGTGCGATCGATAAGCCATAGTTTCGTGTGAAGTACACCACCGCCCAACAATCCGGCGAAATTTAAGCTCCTCACCTAAATTTGAATAAAAATATATTGTCTTTAAAAGTAATGCATAAAAAGCACATTGTTTTAAGAAATAAAATTTAAATAAATAAATACTAATAAAAATTATTAAGCTTGAGAAATAGCTATTCTGTATAAGCAATGGTTTATCATTGAATTAAATATTTAAATAATTCACATATGACAATTTAAAATTCTTATTATATTGTTATGCATATGATTTTAATGTTTTATTACATTAGCTATTTTGCATAAATACTTTTTTATACATTATTAAATTAATAAAATATTTTGGAAAAATTATAAAATTCATATAATAATACAAAATTAAATCCAGATATTTTTTCTCATCAAAATGTAATATTACCTGTGCGTTAGCTTTTTTAGCCAAAATTTGCGTATCGACATTCGGAGACAAGCGGGAAGGAAGATTCTGTGCAATTTTTAGTGTGATTTGTCTATCTCTCCCAGCTTCTAGCAGTGATTGGAACACCTGTTCTCCCTGTAACAATTTATTAAACGGCGAATAATATCAATGGCTGTTTGTCCTATGATATCGTTACATTACGCGCCATTTACCATCTTAGCACTGTAATCGGGTATCACATCATCCCCTTTCATTGTCCAATAAAGCGATGCGATTTCGATAGTATTCTGCGCCATTCCGATGAGCTCCATCCAAGAATCATAGGTGCTTTCATGTTGAGCCGTATTATTGCTATAACTCAAGCCCAGCGGTATAGATTCCACCAGGGATATATTGCAATGCTCCATGCACGTCGATTCCGTATCCAATAGAGTGGCATTTAGAGGATACTTGTCCGCCGCGTGGTCCAACAGCGGCAAAAGTACGACCAGGACAATCAGAATCAGGATGATGGTTATTGGTATGCAACTGGGCCTGCACCAATTCTGCGCGCCCCACCTTCGTCGTGAAATTGTATGCTATTAACTACATGCGATATAATCACAATAACAGCAGACCCATAATTTTCTTGCTCAGAAAAAACTTTAAATATTTAAGCAGTTTTTTTTAACGCTGTTTATTCCATTTTAACTCGTAAAAAGTTACATTAAGAGACAAGAAGAATAATAAACTTTTCCTCTACTTGGAATAATAATTTATTCAACCGGGAACTATAGCTGTTAAAATAGTGACGGTTTTATAGCATTAAAGTTATACTACTTTTACATAATTAATAAAATAACGAAATGATATTGTTTGCATTGCTACTCTCTAAATTTTTTAGAGTGGAAATACTGCCACTATATATTTTCGAGTGATTTTCCACTCCATAAGAGTTATAATTCACTCTAATAGATTGAATTTTCCACTCCAATAAAAGTTTTTCTAGTAATTTTCCACACCAATAAAAATTAAAAATTTACTCTATTATTAGAGTGAATTTTAACTGTTATTAAGTGGAAAATTACTCGAAAAATTGTAGTGGCAGTATTTTCACTCTAAGAAATTGAGAGAGTATTGTCATAAATCTTGCGCTCTAATTTCTAATATTTACAATTAAAATATTTGAAATGTTTGATATCTACTTTGCATGCGTGAGAGGATCGTCCACGTCGGTTCTCAACATAAATCCGGTCTGATCCCATAAGTCTAAATCGTCATCACCTCCCGGAGAGTTCACATCCAGCCGTGCGTTTTCGGACACGGTCTGCAACAGAATTACACTCGTGCTCTTTTCACACAGTCATGCTGCAAGTATGATGTTGCGCAACGTTGTTGTACAAGATTGTTGATTAACACATTTGGTAAACATCTATTCAAGGAATTCAATATAAACAAAAAATATGCTATACTTACTCTTATCACCATGTTTGTATCTTGAATGTATCTTAAAGTCTTTGATTAAAAAAAAAACCATATGACTTTATCTCATTAATATGATAAAAAGCGCGTGGAGTTTGCCGTCCGTTCGCGAACGGGCCCGTGATGAGAAAATCAATTCGCTCGTGATTCATTAGGGAAATAAACGAATTCGAAAATAAATCTCGGGGATTTTTCTTCGTCGAAGAAACAAAGCGCTGAGAAGACATTTTCATCACGTGACGTATATATGTATATCGCGTACTTCTTTTCTATGATTGAAGAACAAAATCAACCAAGCAGATCACTTGCAAGAATACAATCCGCTTCAAGGATTAAAATAACGACTTGTCAACAAAATCGTTAGTCAAATTGTCAGGTTTTATAAATTGCGCGAGTTAGATGCATTCATGGTTTAAACTGTCTGCACGTGGTAACTGTATAAATTTTCGATGTAACGTACGTAACGATATGAGAGGACTTACCGATAATTTGTGCTTGAGTCGCGGTGCTCTGTTCTTGCGATGCGGTAACAGCACCACCACATCCTGGTCTTTGTTGGGACCCTTGTTGTACTGCTCCGCGTACTTCGGATACGCTTTAGCGGTAGTCGCCCCTTTCGTCGTCGACGACGACGACGTTGTCGGAGCGGTGGAGCCGCCGGCCGTGGAATACTTCGAATACGCGATGTTATTCACATTATTGCTACCTCCGTATGAAACGTTATGCGTATTATTCACCTTGACGGAAAGAAAACGATTTATTTATACCGCTGCAACATGAACTTTGTTTCCGATCGATTGTTCAAAAAGAGTAATTGGAAGCGATGCTTATAAAGCGAAATCCTGTTCTCCGATCAATTTTAAAGTTTATAGTATCGTTTTCACTTGAAGCTTAGCAAAATTCTTTGTGCAAATGTTTAAAATTAAATATTAAGAAAATCAGTTCAAATTTCGAAGCATTTAGTAGACTGGAATCTACTGGATGCATAGATTTTAAGTTTGTAATCTCGCAACTACGAAGAAGTGCGAGATACATCCTGGTGACTTTTTGCTGCGTCTTGCAAGTATAATTAATTAAATTCTTCGTCGATTGTTAAAAAAAAAAAAAAAACGTAAAAGGAAGATTTTTTTCGTGAAGAACAATGTAAAAACAACGTAAAAGGAAAAATTCCTCTTGAGGAATAAAGTAACATGCGTGAATAATAAGAGGTACATTAGAATCGATTGAAATTATAATACACGCGCCGCATCAAGTTATTCAAACGTTACTGTTACATACGTTTCATGATTCATGAATCAACATGAATCAAGCGTAAAAGAATATTGCGCGTTGTTTATGCCAGAATGTAAAAATGTACAGAATGCTATAAATTGTACCTCACTCTTCTTCGCATCTCTTATATAATACAATAGATTATATGATTTAATGTCGATGAATTTAATGTCGACAATGAAGCATAATCAATTTTACTACCAAAGTGTTGAAGTCAAGACAATAGTCACATTATTTTGAATAATATTCTTAAAAAATATTCTAAATAATCAGATCATGCAATATTTTCAATAGATATCTGAAATACCCTCTGCAGCTCTTATAAAAATGTAATTACCGGATAGTACTAAATTGGCCAGTAATTAATACTTATTTTTAATATTAAAAGTATCACTCAAAATAAGTAATAATTAACGGCCAATTTAATACTGCACAGTATTACATTTTTATGAGGGAGTATATTCGCGTTAAACGTTATCTTCGGTTCTGCGCGTCTCGGGTGGTATCTTATCAAATGCTAGTCGCAAACATTTCTTCCACGCCGTGACCGACTCACTTGCACGAGGATGTGACAAGCCTGCGATGCAATTTGAAAGAGACCGTCCTGTAAGTTATGACCGGTGTGCTCGGAATTCCCGCCGCCCCCGCCGCCGCCGCCGCCACCCATTTTCCGTCCGAAAAACGACATTTCGATTGCGTCCGGCGCACATCCGCAAACAATAATTCCTCTTTAATGCGTCAAGGGCGCCGTAGCGAGCGACTCGTCGTCGATCGAACTCGCGTGCACGCGGGGACGGCCAGCCTCGCCGACGGCGTCGCTTCCGTTGTCCGACTTTTGCACCATGTTCGACATCCACATCGATATCTGTCGACAGACAAGACAAGAGAAATGTCATCTGTGTCTACGTCCGTGCCATGCCGGGTATGCATGTGTGTATATACAACGTTGGCGTGGCATTGATTCCGGCCGTGCGTTTAAAATTTAACGCGCGCGAGGGTCGAGATCAGCCTTAATCAAAGCTCCGTATAATGCTCCTATACCGGTATAATGCCTCTATAAAACGTCGCGTACCATTGGCGACATGCTATTTTTGTTGCTCGCTACCTTGTACTTAAGTTAGAACCGATTTAGAACTAGCGGAAGATACGAAAGTTTCCTTGCAAACGTCTAACGCATATCCAAGTTGACGTTTCTTTTTTTTTTTACGTCATTGTGACGTCAAGATGACGTTTTAGATAATACTATAAAATTAGAATGACAAAAAGCATCAGCTTGCTCTCTAGACCACGAATAAGATCTTCCTAAATGAAAAACGCTAGATAATGAACAACGCGGACGTACGCGTTAGAAATATAAACCGCCTCAAAACATTTCTTGAATAAAAACAAAAAAAAAAAAACCTTTGCAACATAGGAATAATATAATATGTAAAACACAATGTTTCCTTCTATCTTTACAACACCAGCCTTGTACGGCTTTTCCTGTCGAACTTCTTATTATATTTTTAGACCTTAGCCGGAGTAGCTAAATAGGATAAAGATAACGAAAGAAAATTTTTCTCCTGAAAGGATCTTTAGAGTTCGCCCGGAAGATTTCCTTTGTTAGACTATCGGATTAGCGAGTCTCGCGTGGCTTAACGTGAAAGAACCTCGCGCGTTTCCCGTCGCTTTGGTAGTTTTTATTCCCGTCGAGGCAGGGGCTGACAATGAAAATGGTCCCGGCGTTAATCTCGACAAATGGAACGCTCTCAATTGTAATATATCGCTTGATTCAATTAGCCATCCCGGGTCCTATCTTTCTACCAGTCGGACGTATCAAATCGTCGGCCGAGGAAACGGGGGAAGCTTACGTCGCAGCGACTCTGCGACGTATACATCACCGGACGAGCGTGATCGATAATAAAACGATTAGCGCCTCTTTGACTCGCTCGCCAATGTATCCCGATTATTCGCCCGTTGACATTTAATTCGTGACCGTCCGCATCGAAACCTGCAGACGCATTGTTTTCCAATTCGTTTTCCCACTTTATCAAGATCGAATCGATCGCGTGCGGTCACCGTCGCCGAGACGACGACGACGACGACGACGATCTACATCGGGGCGCAGGGATGACAAACGCCTTTTTCCAGCCGAGGAAGAAACGATCGAAAGGCCTCGGTCGCATGCCGTGGCGAGCACCTGCGCAGAGAACGTCCTCGTGGCCTCGATAATGTTCCCGATTGATAAAAAGTCGCGATTAACCCATTTTTCAATTTGTAAACTTTAAACGGGAAAATATTTGCTTTTACATTATTTCAAATGCGCGCAAATAAAATTAAAAAAAAAAATAAAACTGTTTGATCCTTTGAAGAAGACTTTTATAATTTTATATTATAACATTTGATATATCTATATATATATTATAAAATTATATAAAATTATTAATCATTAGCATTAAAATTATATAATATTAATTATTGTCTATTTATATAAATAATATCTTATATTAACTCTAGGAACGCAGCACACCCCAGGTAATTTTTGAAATGTATTTAAATAATTTCTTTCCCTGCTAATTAATCACGTTCCTTACAAGGAAAAATTGATATTTAAGTTAATATAAATACATAATACTTTTCAGCATTTTTGCGTATATAGTTTTAAAAAAGTATAAGCGATAAAAATTAAGAAAATGACGCTGAATTAAAGTACTAGGGTGTGCGAAACCCTAGAATGGTGTTTTTGTTTCGTACAGATAGTGGGGTACTAGAGTTAAAATTAAATTAAAAGTAAAAGCTGTGTGCTAAAAGAGTGTTAAATGTACATTAAGAAAACTAAATCTTTTCATAATCATTTGCATTGTACATTTACAAATGCAAGTAACAAACATTACAAAAAAACAATGACATACATATGTAATCAATACTGTCTAAATTTCATGTTATTTAAATTAATATGTGATAATAATATGTGATATGTGATAAACGATAATTAGATACTTGCGCTACTCGATCGGCGATGCTCTGATAATAAGTGTGAAATACGAAACAAAAGAGATTTTAATAGTTCATCACCCTCGATTTTATACAAGCAATAAACCTAGAGTATTATGTCGTATTACATCAGCGACGTTCATCGGCATTTCAAATCGTAAAAAGAGCGTCGCGCGCTACGCCCGCGAGAAATGGAACGCGAGATGCCATATGCTCCGGGTGATCAAAGACTGCGGTGAGGTATCTCGTTCGATCGCCGTCTCGCGATTATCTCCGTCCGAGACATAATTTGTCTGACGAGTGAAGCGCCGATGCACGTGCCGTTTAAGTGCCGCAATACGAAATATCATTGCGGCCCCGCGCGGGTAATAACGGCGCTTATTACCGAGCGCATCGACCGATCGAGGAGGCGGTCACGAGGCGTCCAAGCGTGGCGCGAGTCTGCAGTTGAGTGCGTGAGGACCACAACGGATAATATACAGAAGAGACAATTACACGAGGGAAGAGAAGGAGAGAGAGGGAGAGAGAGAGAGAGAGAGAAACACGTGTGGCACGAATCGGTCGGGCCAAATCAAACGGCTCGCAAACAGAGATCAGTCGCGCGCGCGCGCGCCGCGAAAACACCTTCGGCGCCGACTGCTCGTTCGATCTGTCATCGCGACGAAGGAAAACGTTCGTGCATGCGCGCGGAGCATCCTTCGGCGGTCAGGTCGCCGCGGATATCCAGCGAAAGCGAGCGAAATATACGCCTCGATATATACGCGACTCTCACCCTGCCCGGGCGATCGATCACCCCCTTTCCCTCCTGCCCCCACCGGCGAAACTCTATCGTTCCCGCCGTCTCGGTGAACCCTCGCACGTGGTGTCCTCGTGCCCGAGATCCTCCGTTGATAACCAATCTTCCTCCCGGGCCGCCGTCGTAAGAACTGGAGCACATGCCAACGGCAACTGCTCTACTCCCGCTACTTCCCTACTCCCTCGATTTACGACGGATCCTCCGGACAAGGTAGAATTGAAAATCCTGAAACCCCCCGCCTAGTCGAGAGATCGTAAAAAATCTAAAAGAGAAAAGGAAAAACCGAGCGTGCATCTTCGTGTAATTGCTTCAGCTCGTAAAATACACTTCTCCCCGCTCGCTTTGTATTTTTGCAAACTTTTTGGTCCCGGCCATGAGATCCGATCTTTTTAGTTGCCTTTTAGTCTACTTCTCCGCCGGAGCTCAAAGAAATGTACAGAATTCACAAAACTTATGCGTGACCGGAAACATCGATATTTTTATTTATTCTACGCTACTTACACTTGTAGCGGTCGTTTGGTATTTGTGACTATAATCGCGACGTAGAATCATTATGATTAAGACCTTCAGTTTTACAGTTATTACTGCTATAACGACCTCACATTGAAAAAACCAGTCGAAAAAAATTGTATAAATTAATGATAATTTAATAAACGATGAAATATTAATAGCAAAATATTAACATACGAATGTAAAGCAAAATAAACATTTCTATATGTAATGTAAATGCAATTTATAATAAATATAAATATTTTTTAAATATTTGCTTACTATTTATACATAGTAATCAATAATTATAATGTATGATTAAAATAAAAAAAGTATATAACGACACCGCTAAGGATTATAAATTAAATTATGGTAATTGCAACAATTTCTTCCCTCAGTTTATTCATTTAAAGAAGTGTTCTACATCGATCTTTCGTTCTCAATTTCAACGTCGCTTCCCAATTGGCGCGCTACGTGAATAAGGCGTCGGAATATTATCGCACGTGTCCCTATGAATCGAGTCTATCCAGGAAATCCTCGGAAACTCCGCTTTCTCGCTTTCTCGCTGTTCCCGATGTCGTCCAACTTTTTACTCCAGTTTCGAGGATTTTTTAAAAAAATTGCCATTGCTGATAGACACACTTCGTGTATCGTCAGACTGCGTTGAACACAATAGAGACGCCATGTACACAGGACGAGCCATGGCGGTCTACTGGCTTCTCTCGCCCTATTTTTTTTTGCAGGTTTTTTTCCTCCCTCATTCTCCGTATACGCATAATACGTCTGGGTCGCTTCATTCCGAATAATGAATGTGAAAGCAAGCGCAACTAAAAAGGCCGGATCTCGTGACTGGGACGAAAAGTTTGCAAAAATGGAGAGCGAGCAGGGAGTAGTTTAGTTTACGAGCTGAAATAATTACAAACGAGGGTAGTCGCTCGACTTTCTCTTTCTCTATTGGATTTTTTTAGGGCACTCTCAACTTTCAACTAAGCGGGAGGTTTTACCTCTCCTTTGTTCGACTTTGATAAACGCGCGCTGAAAAAACTAACTAGGACAGACCCAGGTATGTATCTCATAAATTTTTGGAAAGCTCGATATATTAAGATATGGAGTTTGATGTCGTAATATGTTCAAGTGTCGATGAATCAAAAGGTTGGAAGATTTTTTTTAGTTTCAAATGACTATACACGCGTGACATTTATAACGAATGGCCGATGTTCGTAGAATCAGTCTAATTGTATTGCCTAGTACACAGAGAGAAAGATTTTTTAGATTTAATAAAAGTTATTAAAAATATATGCTTTGAAATAATCAGAGAAATTATTTATTTGAAAAAAAGAAATACAATTATTTGATTATTTATTAATGGTATTATTTGATTCAACAAAACAGTACTTTACCCAGTTAATAAAGATAATGTTTCATATCATGTTGTTTGAATAAAATAAGAAAAAATATTTTCAAAAATCGTTTTCTTTGTGTAGGATCTCATACAATCAATAATAATGTCAATAATAATACTAATAAATACTAGCAATATTATATTGAATGTGTGTAATTAATATTGATGAATTGATGTAGAATATTTACTTTGTCTGTTCAAAGAGGAAGTTAATATTTCCGCTAATGTAATCTTATAATCGTAGATGATATAATCGCAGCCTTTGATTGTTTAAAAAATATTGATGCACAGACTATTGGCTCAAGTTATTAATGATTCAATATTACTGATTGGTTTTATTGAACATTGTAAAGTGCCTACATATGCAAACATTCTCGAGTACGTAGTTTTATTCAACAATGCATATTTAAAAAATAACTTAATGTTTTGATCTTTTCAAATAATTTATGTTTGTATTGTATTATATTTTATTTTATATATATTCTTGTGTTTTAAATAAATAAACGTTAAATGAATTAATTAACTTAAACAGTATATTTGTTTTGTACAAGACAAAATAACACAAAAAATATTAAGGAAAAAAGACATATTATCAAATTCGAATAGAAAAAAAATCTTTTAACCAGGTTTGTAAAAATTATGTTCTTTTTGAGAAAGAAACATTGTTTTTTGTCTAAAACGTATTCTTAATATTTTATACATGTATTGTATAAGAGTTATGTCTCTTATAAATAAGATAATTTTTTAATAATTTATATTTATATTTGCAAAGAATATAAACATTACATATTAAACTATTGTATGTTACATATTATTTTTACTACATCGAATTGCATATTTTTAATATCAAACTTTTCAGAATCTTTGAGATCCTTACTTTTAATCCGCAATTTTCCCGTATGTCTCTTTAAATCTTTCGCGCGCCATAAAAATGGTGGCCACGCCACGTGCTTTTCGAGATGCACTATCTGTCTCACGACGCGTTCACGACGAAATCGTCCCGAGTCTGGTCTTTCAGATGATCTCAAGATTCTACCTAACAATGACATAACCATCTGGTTGCTTAAAAGATCGCATTTAAGATAATCTAAAAAAATATATAAGACCGGACTATATTGTGAATATCTTTCCACAGTTCCTCTAAATTTTCTACCAGCTTTTGTTCATATAGCTGATCTCTCATTCGCGATATGAGAATTTGAGCACGCATTGTTAAAAAAGTTCCACGTTTTTCCCTGTCACTTTGTTCGCTCATCCAATTACAGATTCTTCGTTACTAATTAATTGTCGATTAGATTTCGTTTTCACAGTGGATGTTTGAATCGCGTTGACGCATCGCTCTTTGTTCCACGGGTCTGGAATGCGTAGCGTCGAGCCTCGGGTGCGTGCGTGCGTGCATGCGTGCATGGTGCGTACGTACCGTCCTCGTTGGAGCGCGCGTGGTCCGCGTCGGACGAGCGTCTCCACGTCACACGATCCGGCTCCGGTTGTTCCACTCGCGACAAACAATGCCGGTCGCCGGATGAGATCGCTTATCGAGCACACGTTGCCGTCGCCGGGCACACCGCGCCGGGAAAGTTCGATCGCAACAAGCGGCAGTCACGCACAAAAGCGGAGCGAAACGCTACGGGCAGAGGCGCGGCGGCGTTACTGGAATCCGTCGACGCACCGCGGTCGACGCTGCGATCGACCGCGCGTTCAATTTCGCCTCGGACGGCGAAAAGAGAAAACGAAACTTGAAACCGCTACGCGGACGAAATCCCCGGCCTGACCGCGCCGAGTCGACGGCTCCCCGGGTGCTCCTGACACAGCACGCCGAGAATTCGGAGAATTGTATGACGAATCCGAGCGCGCGTGCGAGAGTCACCGCTGCTCGGCTGATACGACGCTCGAGAAAGATATGTATGTCTTATAATTAGGAAACTTGATATTGAATTTTTCGTTGGGATTAATTTATAGCTGGATTGTTTTAAATTTTGCAGAATTTTTGCAGCTATACCCGGGATGAACTTTAATATTTATCGTGATTATTGTTGCCGCCGGTGTCTCGCTCTCCCCCGGACGGAAATAAAACTCAGCGAGGTCTTTCGTCTCATGAGATATTCACGAGGCGCTCGAATCTCGCTCGAGACGGTCGGATTCATTTCTTTTTCAATATTTAATGAATGTTGCAAAAAAAAAAAGAGGGCAACGAAGATTTGCGCCGCCAAGTTTACGGACCGTGATCATTGGTCTTCCGTAACTTGCGAATCTGTATGACAATTGTGAAGACCTACAACGACCGCTGCCGAAATTCAAAGAATAAAAAACCCATAAACAATTTATCGTCTCGAACCAACATCTCGAATGTATCTCAGAAGTTTATACCTATTATGAATCATATATATATTGTAGGGATGCAACATGTGTAATAAATACTGGTCAGCATATTGTTGGCGCATAATATTTTCTCTGCTCAGTAATAACTCAATAATAACATAAGATAGGCGACAGAGAGAAAGAGAGAACGAGTTTGCTTCAATATACATAAGCGTAATACGAGAATCAAAATGTGTCGCACGTTCGGCCAAGAAACCTGCCTTTTCTATCGCCGCCCTGTCGAGAGCGCGGGACTCCAGGCGGACGATGGAGGAAGCTGTCGGGTGTCCGCGTCGGTACACGCTCCGGAAAATGGCGGGCCCTTTTAAAATTTATCGTTCCAATAAAGTACATTCCGCATAAAGTACATTCTGCCGTTTCTCGACCAGAGCCAAAGGTGATTTAAGCGTCCTGCGAAAGGACGCGAGCGAATTAACGGTAACGCTCGTTTAACGGGCCGTCACTTAAAAAATTAACAGTAACCCTCGGAGGCCCAAAATCATTTCTTCCATGGGAACAAAATACGAGTATCATAAAGTATTCCGGTGGTGCTTAGCGAACAAAAGGGACCGAAGATTCCTGCGAGCGGAAGGAGAAAGAGGGAGATGGGAACTCGGACCAAACTGTGCGAAGGACGTCTCGTTGCAAAAAAAAAAAGAAAAAGAAGGAAAGCAAGGAGGCGGTCTCCTTTCGCCGGGGATTGGCGAAAAATTAGCCTGCGGGAAAATCTACGGGGGAGGATCGCCATAGGCGTTCCACGCGCCGCTTTTCTCTCCCGTCTTCCTTCTCTTCGATCGTTTGATCGGCTCCGAAAATAGGCGGAAAGGACGGTCGTAACTCACCGCGCGAGAGTGCCGCCTTGTCGCGACATCTAGCGGCGGAGCGAGCCCCTAACCTCCCCCCACCCCACCTCCGACGCACGGTACTACGTTCGGAGCACGTCGCCGTACTCCGCCATTGTTAACCCTGCCTCACTGTACCGCCGCCGCCACTCCGCTCCGCTGCTGCTGTTGCTGCTGCTGCCGCCGCCGCCGCCGCCGCCGGAGACGACGTCGACGACGACGACGACGACGACGACGACGACGAAGAAGACGACACACGGGCGTGCGTACCGTCGTGTCACCGAACTCCGCCTCGGTCGCTCGCGCTCGAGATCGGACGTCGCGGAATCGCGACAGGCGTTCCCCTTCCTCACCCCCCTCGCCCCTCGTGTGTGCCTGGTGTCGCGCTCGCGTTCGCCGCATTCGCGAGATCGCCTCGTTACGGTCCCGTGCACCTCGACGCCCGTGTCGGAACACCTTGTCTGGAGGGCGGGAGCGAAAAACGGAGGAAGAGAGAGCGAGCGAGAGAGGCAGAGGGACACACACACACAAGGGAAGAAAGGAAGAGGGAGACAGAGGCGCCCTGGCCGCTCGCGAAGGATCGTCCTGGACGACGTTCGCTCCTGTCACTTTCGTGCCGAGGCCGATACGGATCGCGCGGCGGCGGCGTCCCGACGACGACCGATGCCCCGTCGGAGGATTCAACCCGGTAACCACGGTGTCGTCGCGACCGCGCTGTCGTGCGTCGGTGCATGTTAGTGCATCATGTGATTGCTTCCACGGGCTGCTCTCCTCTTCTACTTCGCCACGGTGACGGATACTAGCCAGCGTGAAGGTTAGTCTTGCCTCTCGGACCTTTTTTTGTTCTTTCTTTCTTTCCTTCCTTTCCCCCCCCCCCCCCCCGCGACATCCACCTTGACCCCCGCGCCTCCGACTCGGAGCCGCGAGGATCGCGTCGATCAGCCCCCGCTGGGCCGACGACCGCCCATCCTCGCGATCGTTATCCCTTTCGAAGTTCCGTTTTAATTAGCTGCGCTTTCCCACGTTTTTTCTTTCTCCGCCAACGCCGAAACGTGGGTGTGCGGTTTTCAAAAGGAGATAGAAGAAAGTTCCCTTTTTTTTCACCGGTAAATATTCAGATGCCTTCAACCTACTCCCATACGGGGCACATAATTCCTTGTTCTCGAGAAAAAAGGAAGGTCCGGTTAGAAGGATTATCTATCTTCTTTTTTTGGGGGAAAATGTACTTTTCGCCAGATTGGTCCTTCTCTTGGTGGTCTCGCTTTACCTATGGCAAAGTCGAAAGGAGCGAACGGGAAAAAAAAAGAGAGAAAGGTTTAGAGAGCCGGATTGCAACGGTCAACCCTGACTTAGCAAGTTCGCGAACCGCTATTATCGCTACAGTCCTTGCCTACGTATAGACGTATGAAAGAAAGTTCGGTCGAACTAAGGACAGACACCCTTTCGTGCGGCGGAGTGAATTCAATCTTTGTTCGAGGCCGACACCGCGCGCAGTGATTTCGGGGAATGCAGGTATCCCGAACAAAAGCTTTTACGAGCTTGTTTGACAATTTGGTGTCACTGTTGAAAATAACGGGACTATTCTTAAACAGTTACGAGGAAATAATTCGTCGTGAATGCGGGATGTTTTTCCAGCACAGTTCGGGTGCAATGCCGAGCAAAACGCCGGCGCAATTGGGTTTACAATAAGAATACAATAACTGAATCTCGTGTTGTTATGTAAGTGAAAAAGTTAACAACTCTTTAAATTAATTAATATAATTAACTCCTTTAGCATTCGTATTTTTATACCTTTGTAAATGAAACAAGTATTTATGCCTTTGTAAATCAAATAAGTACGATGTCTTGAATTTTTCATAATTTATTTTACGGTTCATGTATTATTTTGCTGATGTTTTTATGAGAAAATATCAAGGTACTGATATTAATTTAAGATGATTCTGAAAAATGTAAGAAAATAATTAGCTCAAGTTAATTTATATAAAAACACTAATGACAAAGTTTTATTCATCTTAATTTTAATGAAATTGCATTATAAAGTTACATAGATATTTAATGAATATGAAAACGTTGTGAGAAAACAATTTAATTTTTAAAATTGAAAGAGAAGTTGTGAAGATTAAAAAACGCAAAAATTGGAGAGAAAAATTTTAGATATAGACATGTAAAAATTAAAAATTCCAAATATGTAAGGAAATAGATTAAATTAATTATTGATTTCATCGACCGTTAAACGTGATTTTTTTCATCAGCACTTTTTACACTTTTCTTCTCCGCAAACTTTCTTTCTACGGCCAACACGTTCATGTCTTAAGTGAAAAAGAACAAGAACAGAAAGCTACTAAACTTGTAACTAAGATGAACAGATTTAGTGTCGTAAAGTACACGCGTCCCATGGGGTTGATCAGCTGTATCGATCGCTTTGATTGGCTATTCAATCGGCCGGCGATATCCTCTTTCCCCCTATTACACACAATCCTCCTGATCGTACAATCGCAACTATAATAAAGATACAGAGGAGAGATTAAAGGACTAACCGACGTCGGTCGGTGCAACCGGCTCGACTTCGCGGTTGCCTTTTGTCCCGTTTCGGATAGTAGTCGACGGGACGGTCTTCCCGTCCCGACCTGTTCCTGAATCATCATTCTCAGGGTACCCGGAGGTACCTGAGGAGATCGTCGAGCGGTCGTTCCGCGATATCTTTTTCTTCTTTTATTTTTCATTGCGTCCGCAAAGATTCGATGAATTATGACTAATTTTCTGATGCGGGCGTAATTTATCGCATTGTACGTAGGTCTTTGGATTTAAATGCCTTATGTAAGAAGACAATCGATGTGATTTCTCACGAAATTTGTTAATACCGTTAAATATGTGTCTGAGATATCGTCGAAATTAATCGTTGTATACTGAAAGTAAATTTACTAGATTGAAATAAATATTTTTTCAAATAGTACCAAACAGAAGTTTTGTAAAAAATAAAGAATATTTATTTCAAATAAGATAATATTTTCTATAATTTAGAAAATGTACTTATCAAACATTTTATAGATTAATAGAAAATGTATAATACATTTTCTAAATTATAGAAAATATTATTTTATTTGAAATAAATATTACTTATTTCTTACAAAACTTCTGCTTGGTACTATTTGAAAAAATATTTATTTCAATCTATTAAATTTTTTTTAGTGTATACAGCAACAGCAAATTTTTTTACCAGCGTTAAATATTTTCCTAAAAAAGCATTCCAATTCTCTCTCCCGATAGCTTGTTAATATTATATCCCACTATTATTATATCCTATAACTGCTTGTCATTTATCATTGCGATTACTGTATGATTTAATTAATTTATTTGTATTATAATTTCCATCACCGATATTTGAATTATCTAATTGGCTCAATTATATCGTACAATTATTATTTCTATCAATAATTGAACAGGTGCTTCGAGATGACATTTTGCAAAATGCACCAATGCGAATAGCGCGACACGTAAAATTTTGAATGTCAAAGGTCATCATCGATCGCACCCTAATTGAAATCTAATGCGTCCGTGACTGGGGAAGCCATTTGATATGATAAATGATCGTCACTGCTATACCTAGAATCGAAACCCCGACGACTCGTACACATCGGGCAATAAAAGGGCCACATTAATGGCGGTGCGCGGCAGAGCGATTTTAATGAAGAAGTAATGTTTGCTTTTCCGAACAACGCGGCCTCGTTCGTCATTCCTTCTCTTGCTCGGGACGCATAAGACTTGCTAAACGCCGTCGATTTCGACCCACGACCGTGAATCAGCATGATAAAGAGGAAAACGGATGATATTTCACCTGAGAGATAATCACGAGCGTTACGTCAGCGTCAAGAAACTGGAGCGGTTCGTCTGGCATTTATTTACTTTACCGTTTATTTATTCAGCGCTCAGCCGCGGCAACCTTAGAGATCGATAAACGGATCGCATTTAAAATAAATATAATAGTTCACCGTCTGAGAGTCGTCTTGTCGACGGAGGAAACTTGACTTGCGTACGCTCGCATATCGCGGAACGTGCGTCTCGAAAAGATCTGCGTAACATAATCGTTGCGTGCTATGCAATATCCATTTGCAACGAGCGTGGCATTAAATCCTTTCTTAACGACGGTTGCCTTTCAGACATTTGCAGATATAAAATGACCAATCAAATATTAAACGTCTACAATCGTCCTCCGGAGATAACGGCCATCTAATATGTATGCTTTTAATTATAAATTGATAATTTCAGAAGTTACAGTATTTTCCGATCCTTTCGTCCGCGAGGACACGCGCGGGTTTACCACGCGCGACCACATTATGTCGACTATTTTTTTTTCGCTCGATGAAAATAGCTCCGCTTCTGAGAGAAATCTCAGATTATATTACGATATCCACTACCACATGATTACATATATGTATATATAAAATAACATTTGGGGAGGTGGAGAAAGTAGAGATTTGTCCGTTTGCAAATAAGCCTCCCGCGCGCTTTGTTAAACACAAGTGCCCAATCATGCTGATAGCTCGGAATAACTATGGTTAGCGATTCGTTGTCCCTTTTAAAATTATAGTCCTACCTGTAATATAGGTTCTCCCACCGCTATCGAATGTCATTTCAGCCGCGGTCGCTTTAGGACGGGCAAGAATAAAGGCGATTGCTTCGATGTGGAGACACCGGTAGTTACGGAATAATTCAATAGCCGAAAGGACATCATTGCAATTTAAAGAGTTTCGCGAATGGAACTTTTGAGATAATAAAGAATAAAGAACACCGTTTCCCAATAGGCGTTAAATAAATGCTGTCGGAACGAAAATTACGGTTTTTTTTTTAAACTCGTTTGTTAAAATATTTGAAGTTATTTCTGAAAGCATTTAAGTGCAGTGTTTGCCTTCTCTCTTCAGAATAAAAATAATTGCTTTATTTTATGATGAAACAAATTAAATTAACTCATTAAGTTCAAGAAGGCTCATACACGCTTTTCTGTTTTAAATCCTTCTGTAATTCGGATCCTTATTAAAATTTTTGGACCGCATATTTAATATTTAGAGAGTATAAAAAGAGTGATTCTCTACGAAAATTTAGTCGGCGATGGGAAAAGATGTCTGGAAGAAAAGATACAAAGGTTGTGAGTGGAAGTAAAAAAAAGCAAGAGTTTTATCTACCTTTTCTATTATTTAGTATTAAAAAAATATCTATTTTTTTTAGTCGATTAATTTGATATAATTATTATTTATAAGTAATCTATAAAAAGTATTTTTTAAATTTAAATTATTCTATTAAAAACATAAACGAAATTATTTGTTGAAATTGTTGAATATTGATCAGTAAAAAGGCAGGGGCCTTTTACTACTTTACCTTCACTTTTAATCCTTAAGGGCCGGTTGTTCCAGCTTTTTGATAAACTTACGTATTAGATAAATATGTGTCTGTCTTTATTTATTTAAAAAAAATGGAGATAGACACATGTTTATCTGATAGCTAATTTTAGCAAGAAGAATCTTTTTTCCTTTTTCACATTTCTTATCTCGTTGTCAATGAGATTTTCAGAAAAAGCAATTTTTTTTTGTTTAAATATCAAGTGCGATTAAAAAATTTTGATTAGCATTCGTATTATAAGCGTAAAACAAAGGCGCGTAGGGTTTCTTAAGATTTAATGGGTTAAATTGTGCAACAAATAATTGCACTCAGTAAAACATTGCTCTCGAAGGACAGGAGAAAAGCTCTACATTTTCGATGCACAATATGTATTGATAATGTATAGTATGTATACTGTTATGTATGTGTACTTAATAAATTCATAATGTCGAATTATACTCATTTTGAGTTATTCTTATCATTCTTATAGGTCTCATCGGTTTGCTTCTCAATATGTTCTTAATTCAACTAAAACAATAAAGTTAAACAATTTCAAGAAATGTTAAATTTGATTCAATTCTAGTTTATTTACCTGTTTAGGTGCATACGTAAATATAGATATTGTTTCAAAGTAAACGATATCTATATTTATGTATAATTACTATATGACTAAGCAATTCAATCACAGAAATGCATTGATTAGATAAGATTGTCCTTCGAACTATATGTTTTGTGAAATGGTTTTGTTAAAATGCTGAATGTCGATATACATGGAAGTTAAAAATAACAAAACATTATTCGAGGAATTCATTTAAATCTCTTCAATATTTAACAGTATTGGAGTCTTTCTCCTTATCGGTTCGAACTATTTTTCGAACCGATAAAGAATAAGTAATTCACAAAACAAAAGTTGGCGAGACGCGCTACTGAAAGAGATGCGAGTCCCCGTCATTCGAAACTTCCGGCGTGGAGTGCCGCGTGATAGATCGACCGATCGAGATTGCGTGACGATCGAGCGCGTAGAAACGCAAATATGGGCTATAATGACGCCACATGCATCTCGAACGCGACGGGAAGCAACGAGAAGGAAGGAAGGAAGAGCTTTACGCGCGCGGCCGCGCATCGCGCTGTCGCGTCGTATAACAAAGCAGAGCGGTACACGTGTACCCTGTTAAATAATGCAACCGCTGTTCTTTCCATTCACGTGGCGATACGTACGTGGACGCTCGTCGTCGCGCCGTCGCCGCCACCGCGAGATGCTTATCGCTCCTATAGCCACCGTCGTCGACGATCGCCGATAGCACCCCCTCGCTCCCATTCCGGCGCGATCGACGGCGGGTGATGTGCGTTTCGAGGTTTTTCGTCGCGTCCGCTCCCCCTTTCTCACTTCCGCGAAAAACCCGCGAACGTAAGGGACACTTCATCCCCCGCGAGTGTTTCCGTTGTTTTCTTCTTGATCATCCATGATCGAGATAGCGCAGCCGACCCTTCTCCCGCTGCGCGCATAAAGCAAATATCTTCGACTCCCTCGTGAAAAGAAACGGAGAGAGGAAATGTGTGCAGATACAACAATGCGTTTGGATTTTTTACGGGACAGTTCTTCTACTCGAGTGTCTCGCTAGATCTCTCTTTTTTTTTTTTTTTTAGTGTAGTGCGTATGCCGGTGTGCGTAGTGAAGGTGCGATCGATTGGTGTTATTACAAAGTCATTTTGATTGGGGCGACGAAAATTTAAGATCGAGCGCGCTTGCAGGTGATTATCAATTAGCGCGTTTATTCCTCTCACGTTTATCCCCCCCCCCCCTCCACGAAATTGCAAGTTGTTGTCACGATCTTTGAATTTCTCACACCTATCATCTTTTCATCTCGGGAGTGTTTTGGTTCGGGCGACGGAACCTTTAATCTGCAAGTCTGCACAAAACGGGAGGATTAGTTGTTCTCGTTCCAGCGTATTGATCTTATACCCGGCAATTGATTAAGTTTCGATACCCATGAGCATATAGCGTGACGTAGTCAGCTTTACCGGACGTAAGGGAGATTTCCCAAAGCGTGGAACGAAAACAATTACACGGGGAAATGTATGCAAGTCCACACAACACATGTCTCTTTAATTCACGGAAAGCCAACTGGCCGTTCCGTTTTCGAGATATTGATTTTATCGAGCACACATGATTCATTTACGATAACAGTGATGTAGCACATTGTGTAGCGACACCGTTCTACGTGTCGTGTTGTCGTCAACTTTTTGGTACCGGAATAACCTGACACCGTGAATTTGGAACGCGGATCTAACCATAGCATACGGAGAATTGTCCCGCGAGCGTTTTGTTACAGGAACGTTACCCCTTATTCCGAGGCATTAAATAAAGCGAATCACATCTCGGCTAATTTAATGAAATTAATGCAATAGGCGCAGAATAATTCAGAAGAGCTATGTAATGTACTGTGAAATAAATGTATCAAACGCACTGAATTCATTAATCGAGCGCACGATAACTTAATTATCCGCTTAGAGCACTCGTTTCAAATAATAAACTTATTCGTTTTTTTTTTTAAATCTATTTGTCCATCAATTCAGGGCATTGTTTCTTCTAGATTTATATCTATTTCCACGATTATTTTTTTTTTCATACACGATCATTAATTTATCTCTTTGTTTCCTTTTGTTATTATTTCACTAAAAATCAATTCTATTTGGATATATACTGCCTATGTATTATTTTTAGTTTATTTTCTTTTCTTAAAGCATTTGCTTCGAGGTAAATAAATCTAATCTACTTATTTTATCTACTTTATACATCAGGTTATCTATCACCTTTTTCCATCCCCATTGTACGCGCTTTGTGGTTTATCGTCACGGAGACACGTGGTTCGTGCTACTTACGTGCCGATCTACTTTTAATATTCGCGCGATGTCACTCGCGGTTATTACCACGTCGATTATTATATCTCACATTTCTTATACGTCATATTAATAATATGTTAACTAGTGTAACTTATATGACTTTATTGCTTGAAATATAAAATATATTTTTTATTATGGACCGGTTCTTTCAACTTCTTGGCAAACTTACTTATCAGGTAAGCATGTGTCTATCTTCTTTTTTTTTTCTTAAATAAATAAAGATAGACGCATATTTACCTGATAGGTAAGTTTGCCAAGAAGTTGAAAGAACGGCCCTGAACCTGTTATTTATTTTTCTCATTTCATTATAGGATAACGAACGACACACCGCGCAACTTGCTAAGGATTATTTATCAATGACATTCATAATTCGTTTACATCGAGAGTAATTTATTTTTCACGACAAAGAAGAAAAATAATCGATTGGATTAATCACAACATAATACTATATAATTTTACTATGTAATACACATAATAATATAAAAATAATTTTGAATTTAAACATGTCAATATTCAGGATTGGGAAACTTACTTTTTAAAAGTAACTTGTCATCGTTACTCGTTATCGAGTTGAAAAAGTAACTAGTTCTAAAAAGTAACTCGTTACCGTTGCTTAAAAAGTAATGATTTGCTACTTTTTCGTTACTTTATTAATGCTAAAAAAAAATCAAAGTGAACATAAAATTTATGCCAACACATAATTAAGATATACGTAATTTTTTATATTCAAAATCTCGATTTATGGAATAAAATAATTTTTCTCTGAAATTATAATGTCTTTACTGACATTAACACTCTTTCTAAATATTTAATCGTTAAACTTCTACGAATCAATAAGAATTGGTTTAATCTTAAATGGCCCATAATTAGGACCATCACCTTAAAAACGATAACTAGCAACTTTGAAAAGAAAAACTTCACGGAAAAGTAAAACGTCTCGACATTCGCCATCCGCGAGTCAAAAAGTCTCCCGTAAACCCCCGTGCATAATTCAATGTATAATGAAAGTGTGTGTGTGTATATATTCAATGTATAATGAAAGTGTGTGTATATATTTTCCAGGATGCAGGAACTGACATTCCCGCGTCGGAAAGGGATTCTCACCCCAGTATCGGTGTTGGTGCTGGTGATACTACCATTGGTCGATTTACCCTCCGCAAACGGTGAGTCACCTACGAATGGGCCGGGAGCTCGTCTGCGTGCGAGCACATATTACATATACACGTACGACCGTCGAGCGAGCGCGTGTATACCGCTCACCGTCTTCGATAATGCGCGAACAATGACGGAACAGCAAATAATTACGTCTATTCGTTCATACGAGCGCCCTTGAACGCCACTTTACCGTCTTCACCTCGCATGCCAGGCGTATCAGGCGTGATATTTACTGTCACCTTAAAGAACGTTAAAGGCCCCCCTCTCTCTTTCTCTCTGTGTAAAGATCTGTCGCAACGATTGTGTAAGTGCAGTGTTATCAAGTGAAGTCACCAAAGTCAGCGCGTTGACATTTACCGTCATTTCTTAACGCTATTCTAAAACTGTTATCATAGAATACAATCTGTCTACTTTTACTCCCTTATCTCTCTTTTAGAGCTACATGCTAAAGGTAGAGGTGAGCTAAAACATGAGGACTACATGTCAAAGATAGAGAGAGGTGCATGGGTTGAAACCTAAAAACTACGTGTCAAAGATAGAGGATACGTGTACTAAAACCGGAAAATTTACGAAAGTTGTTCGGAGACAAACGAAATAAATACTACGCTTCGAAATAAATTCATATTAACTCGGAATTTGAACGCTTTATTGCTTATATTTTTATTGCCCTTCTGATGCGATAAAAAAATATGAAATATTAATCATCGCGGAATGTTTTTATTAATTTTGCCTGCGTAAAAATGTCACGGGAAAATTTCACAAATATTCACAAATAAACGCGTTTGATGAATGGGAAGTATTTTCTGTGTAAGAGTGAAACGATTTATTTCCTACTAAAATTTAATTCGGCATTTCCACGAACGACGGCCTTTTGTCATTTTATTAGCTCGTGAAGTTTCAATATTAAATGGCGTGATAATTAACTTTTAAGAATTTCTCGAGGTAAAAATTATTTTAAAACTGACAAATAGAGGTTTGCGTTTATTTATTTATTCTTGAGAAGAGGAACGCGCGCGCAAAAGAAAGAGAAGCGAACTCTTTCTTAATAACGTGTCGCAGCTCGTCGGGAATGCGTCTCGACATTCTCGTTAAGGGTGGTAGTCATCTCGGTTTCACAAAGAAACGTCGCCACGTGCACGAGAGGAGTGCATTTAACACATTGTATAAAAGGAATATATTTAAATGCGGACTTGGACACACCATTTCCGCTACGAGGAAGCCCATTCGTCATGTTTCACCCGGGTTTTAAGTCGTCCTCTTGGGTTTCCTCGTGTCTCCGATTTGGGCGTTTTGCGCGCGCGCGCGCGCGCGCACGGAAGAGAAACTTCGCGCCGCGGATGTACTCGCGCGCTCGTTAGCTCGTTAACGAGTGGTCTTCTTCCCCTCCCGCTTTTCTACGGCTTCGCGGCTTGCCCTGCGGGCCTCTCTCAAAAAGAGCTGTTAAAGAGCGGAGACGCGCACAAAACAGCCGCCGCCGCCGCCGCATGTCGAGCGGCTGTCCGCGCGCCTGCGATATCTGTCGCCGCTTCTTCTCGCCGCCGAAGATGCGCGATCGCGTCTGATAGAGACAGAAAGAGAGAAACGAGAGGGAGGGATCCCTCTTTATCCCCCTCGCCTACCCTCCTCTCCCGACCACGTCGAGATAAATGATGTTCCTTCGACGAAAGATGCGTGTCTAAAACGGTCGACGCTCCTCCTCGCCCTTCCTCCTTTTCGCCGCTTGTGCCAAGCGTTTCACGTTGCCTTGCTGGTTGGTAGTTTCGGTTCGCGCGCGGTGCACGTGCGCGCACCGCTTAGCATACAAGGTGTCCGAGAACCCCCCGCCGAAATCTAAGCTAAATCGAGGGGGGAGGGAAGAAGAGTGATAACTTCCGAGTTCCACGAAAGGGTTCCTTTGCCTTTTTCGCGACGAGTAATCGGCGGTACGGCTCAATGTTTACCTAAATGTTCAGGCGAACCGGCTGCCTTCCCGGCGTCTGAACACTTTAGAACTCTAATTAGAGATGACTTATGTCGACTGTTACGGGGTAATGGCCTCCTACGAAACATCCCCCTCGGGAAACACCGACTCCATTTTCGTCGACGTGCCCGTCATTAATATTAAAGGCATGGATCGGTTCTGGGACACCCCGTAGACGTTGTCGCGTGTGTATCCCATTTCCCTTCGCGCACCCTCTCTCCGTTCCTCTCCTCCTCCCCCTCCCCCTCTTACTCCTCCTCCGCCGCCCTCTTCCCGGCTATTTCTGACGTTCGCCATCGCTCGCGCCGCCGAGCAAGCAACGAACCACCCCGAAACGTGTACGCATGTTCGATCGAACGCACCAAACATCGCGAACCAGTAAATATACGCACTGTCGAACGCACGTTCGGACCTTAACCCTTCGTCCAAGGGCGTTTATCGCTCGTAACCTCGGGGGACCACGGCCCATAAGAGGAATATTTTACAAGAATTCCCTGTACACACCAACAACTTAATAAATTCTACTTTATAAAATTGTTTCATTCACAAAAGTGCCGAGTTGATATTAATTTACCATTTATATCCCACGTTTGAAGCTACGCATGAATGATTGATCTCTATAATTTATCATAATCACGCGAGTCGCTTTGTATCACAATACACACGTCGTTTATCTTGCCAGATACAACGGATTCCGGAAGATAAATATTTGTCCTATCGGAACGGGACTGTCCTAACTAATTAAACCGCTTAAAAAAGTTTAATGATATTCTTTTTGCCATTTATAAACTCTCTCGGAACGAAGACATTCGATCATTCACCACGAGCCTGCTCCATTCTGCCTCGTGCGTCTGAAAACTTTCCGCTATAGCATTCTCGTCCTGTCTGGCAACTTTTCATTAGAACTCGCTAAATAGCGTCGCTTGGCGGCTGGTGACTAAGATAAACAGGCGACGAAGGCTGGGAAAATGACGGGTAATGCGGTCCGCGTGTCGTTAACTTTTTCCCTTTTTTTTCCTAGCTCGCGCGTTCCGAGCATCGCTCGTCGCTTCGCCACGCACACCCAACGCAACACGCGCAGTCCCCTTTCTTCATCTCCTGACTCTCACGCCCTAACCGCAGTAATCGTGCTGTATTGGGCCCGATAGCAATTTTCTAATCGTCCGCGCCTCTTAATGAAAGCCCCGACCACGTTTAGCCTCTTAATTCTCCCAATCAAGCGAGTCTTCGCTTTCGGATACTTCACCTGAATGAATGTAGACTTTGATTAAAAAGAAACTGATCTCCTTTTATCCAAGAAGAATCCTTTTAACGAATGAGCCAACAATCGAGATGATTTTATAATTTGCAATGGGCGTGTATGTTTTATAATGAATAGAAGTAAAATATAATAAAACTTGGTAGTGAGAGCTCTATCCTTAGAGCTCTCGTATACACAGTGATCCAAAGATACATTTACAAATCATGAGTCATTATCGAGTCACGTTATAATACATAAAATATTATGTAATAATATTTTTATAACCATTCAATAATAGAGAGAGATAAGAGAGATGTAATATAACATAAAAAGCTTTTATTCTTGAATTTTTACTCAATTAATTACAGATTTTAGTTTAGTAAAATTTTAATATATACAGATTACTTTTTTCACTAAAGAATTTCTTTACAAAAAACAAACATAATTTATCATTTACAGACTTTTAATTTAGTTATTATATTAAAGCATTTATCGTACAAAAATTGATTGCGATTGATATATATCGTAACTACGTAATCATAGAAATTATTGGCTAAGATAGATTAATATTGTTGTAAAATATATTTCCCATGTTTCAGGAGCTTGCGAGTTTCCATCAAGTTGGTCGGGAGAATGGTATCAGTATGGCAAGCAGCACACAGTCGTTATAAACACGACCGTTCTCGGGGAACGAGCATGCATCGAAAGAATGGACGACAAATACGTCGTATAGTAAGTTATCTGCTCATCTAAATCGTGAAAAAAAAAAATTAAATGCTCGTGATCGCGCATTTCATCGCAGACTACTCGATTTGTAATGGAAACTTAACGCTTATTGTTTCAGCGGCGAAAATTGTTATCACTGTATGATCATCAACGGACGCCATGAGAACGTTATTCAGTATCGTGAAGGTACGTTTACATTGTAAATTCATCAATGTTGAGATTAATTGTAAAATTGTAAGCGTCATTCAGGAGCAGTTAAAAATTGATTCGACAATTTTTTTCCCAGGTTGGTGCAACACGGAGCGAACGAGTTTGGAAGAGATGTGCGCGATAATTACTTCGGACGATACGCTCTATTCGATGTTCCGTATGAACTCGAAACCGATATCTTGTCCCTTTAGCGGGGCATCATTCCAATTCACGTACAATCGGGGTTACGGTGAGTGTGTTCAGCCTATAAGTCTCGCGGAGAAGTGTACCGACGAGAGCAAGCTTCTCCTGAAGTATCAAGCATGCCCGGACGTTACGGGGACTGAGAGCAATAGTAAGTTGATCGCTATAAAGATTATCTTCGTTGACTTAATTTATCGTGCTTGATGTATTACACATTACATTACTTCTATAATATTACATTTCATTACTTCTATAACAGAGATAGCTTATTAATTTATTAATATTAATTTGAGTAACAATATATTCATTGTTATCAAGAATGTTTTTCATGCTATTAAAGATTTTATAAAAATACTAGCTATGCCCTGTCACGCGTTGCTGTGGCTCTCTATTCTTATGCTACGTTTTTTTTAAATTTTCTTTGCTTTCGTTGTTTAACTTTCAAGAGCCTTGCTTTACTGTTGCTCTTTTTATTTTATTTTTGAATAAGCATTTATCTATCTTTAATAAATTTAATATTCATTTATTCACGTACTTCTAACTTTTTTTTCTAAAAGCTGCCATGGATTTAGAAATCCATTCAAAAGACTGTTTTAAATAAGTTCCTTTTTTTCAATAAAATAAAAGCCATCTTTATTTTTCTTATTACCTTAATTTAAACACAATAGAAACATTCTTCGCCTCTTCCGGTCTCTCCCGTCTCTCCCCTTCTCTCTCGGTCTCTCCTCGTCTCTCCCGGTCTCTACCCGTCTCTCCCCGTCTCTCCCCGTCTCTCCCGGTCTCTCCTCGTCTCTCCTGGTCTCTCCCCGTCTCTTCCCGTCTCTACTCGTCTCTACCGGTCTCTCCCCGTTTCTCTCCGTCTCTCCCGGTCTCTCCCCGTCTCTCCCGGTCTCTCCCCGTCTTTCCCCGTCTCTCCCCGTCTCACCCTATCTCTACCCGTCTCTCCCCGTCTCTCCCGGTCTCTCCTCGTCTCTCCCGGTCTCTCCCGGTCTCTCCCGGTCTCTCCCGGTCTCTCCCCATCTCTCCCTATCTCTACAAGTTTCTCCCCGTCTCTCCCGGTCTCTCCCCGTCTCTCCCCGTCTCTCCCTATCTCTAGCCGTCTCTCCCTGTCTCAATGTGTCAAAATTTCAATAATATTAATAAAAAACTATTTTTTACAAAAAAATATCTTTTAAAAAATATTGTTTAAAATTAAATTATGGCCATCATTTTTGAAACACCAAGTACATCCAAAATCAGACTTCATAACAACACTCATGGTTACGAATGCAATGTTGTGTCAAAATTTCAAAGCCATCGGTGAAAAACTTAAGGGGGTCTTAGATGACGAACAAACATTTACATTTTTATTTATATAGATTTTATAAATTATTAATAATTTAGTTTTTTTATATAATACAAGCAATATTATCCTTACAGATTCTTTAATAAGATAATTGAAACTTGTATATAATTAAATTTGTATGTAATTTAAAAAATATATTTTCGTAATATTTTACATTTTAAAACTCTTTTGTACAGAATATACATAAAATTTTTGTATGTTTGATTGCTTGTGCAGCCGAGGAGCTACAATGTCTTGCCATTTGGAACGATGGTCGCAATAAATATCTAGTGGGAACCTTAAAAGAGAGGAGCGCACTAACGAGTGGCACAAGAACGTACAGGTGAAACATTTTTTATTTTATATAACGTATTATCTAAAGTTCATGACAATGCTGTTATTGCGATTTTGTCGCAATGTCTATTTGCAATTGCATACAATATATTCATGTATTGCAATTTCAGCATGTTATACTTCTTAGCATGATGTTTATGGCAAAAAGACTAGCTGAATTTAATAAGGTGAAAAGATGGTTAATCACCTATTTGTCATCTTTCACATAGCCATGCAATTGTTGTTATAGCTTTCTCTTTATGCGTGTATATATACACCAATGGAAATGCGATGATTAACGAACAAAAAAAAAAATAAAAAATTTGTTTTTATTTAAGATTATTGTAGAATAACATCGAATCATTTTCTATCCGATAGATGTTTCCTATACGAAGAAAAGTCTCATCATCAGGGGAAGATGATTTATTTACTTGCACAGTCCGGCGACCCGACTTGCAACGGCCTAACTACAGTTTTTGAAGGTTCACCCACCATAAAACTAACGAAAGGTAATTGTGCGAATGAAATAAACGTGTCTTTCAAGATCAATAATTGTGCCACTTTTGTATCATTTGCGCATTATTCTTTTTATTAACAGTCGACAAAGAGCACAGTAGATGCAAATATCCGGCCTGGGTAACTCAACACCATGACTGGCACTCTCTCAATGGCTCGAAAAGCTATCACTTTACAAACAAGAACGCCACGCTAAGAGTAAAAATGCAAACAGAGAATACAAACGATGAGACCATTCATGAGGAAAAAATCGTTTGTCACAATTTGGAGAAGCTGTATCCGAATGACAATATGCAAGGGAATAAAGTGAAACTGGTTGCTCACGTCACCAGCGGCTGGTAAGTGATTTCTCAATTGTTTTACAATTTTTAATGTATGCACATGACAGTCGTTCGAATCTATTCTTATTTATGATTGCAGCGACATTGGTTACGTTTGCATGATATTTCACAAAAGAGACAGCCATATCATCGAGATACAGCAATCAGGTGGGTGCACTTTGGCATGCGGAATTAAAAACTGACATTACGCACATAGTGAACGTTTCTTTTTTTTTCTTTATTACAGCTCAAAAAGCTATTATGCCAGAAGAGGCGTGTTCAATCTCGGATCCCTCCATGATGCCGTATACGACCTTAATAAGTAAGTGCTAATCCATGTTACGCCGTTGCTCATAAATATTGATATATGAAACCTGTGCGTCTTCACTATGCTATCGCGGGTTAGTGGGCGAGCAGCAAAATGCATGCAAATTATATCTATTTTCGTTCTACAGCCACGTCCCTGCATCAAAGAAGGTGTCCTAATTCAGGACGGTACAAGATTTTGGATTTTGCTCCGTCACATGCGTTGTCGACCGCCGTATCGAGACGGCAGCGACGTAGCGATTCGTCGAGAACAACCAAGAGGCGGACTTGGCAAGAGAACATCGAAGACGAGGAATGCAGAAATACAAATGTTCAAGTAGGCTGCACCTCCGATCAAGCCGAAATAATAATCGGCAATACGTGCGAACATGAGAAGATTGGTAAATACGAATAAACATTTGTTACTTTTCTTAAATTATAAGAAGAAAAGAGACTAAAGATTTGATATATTTTGGCAGCCTATTTTTGTCACGGTAGCTGGGAAGAGAAAGGAATGTGGTATACGATAGCGTCGCAACGGAATTCCGAAGGCAGTCTGGGACAAACGTTTTGTTTTTCCATGCTTCTCGAAGGTGTCAGAGACAGAGGTGGTAGGCAGAAGCAACAGGAAAAAGAATTATGGCTATCGAGGCCATCGCGTACTTGTCAAAGAGAAGCCAAGGATGAATGGACGTACAGATTGTCTAATCAAGGTAATTATAAAAAGATGATATTTTTATGCGATTAGAAATAATCGAAAAATTACAAATATTCCTTTTCACACAAAGAAAACTAGATCAAGAGAATTTATCTCGTTATCAAAATTTACACATTATTGTAATATTTGTAACACTATTTGTGTTAGTTGCGATTCAATAAAAATAATGTCATAAATAAAGATTTTTAATTAGAAAATAATTAGAAAATTAATGAAATAATTAATAATAATATTTGAAATAATACAGCAGTATCTCTGATTAGAATAACTTATTCACTGAAATAACGAGATAATTACAATACTTTGCTGTAGTCCGCTAGTTTCATGATTACACTATGTTGGGTTTATATAAATGCATACTAAGTAAGCATGGCATAAATATTCAACATTCACATTCTGTGTTACAGGAGTATGCGAGGACTTAATGAAGGCTTCAAACGCGGCATCAGCCTCATCGTTGTCCCAGCTTCTGTTTATCTTACATATAGCAGCTTACGCCGCTATTAATACGCTGTGCGTATTACTTTCGAGATGATCTGCAGCTATTATGTAAGACTGTCAAAGTACTGTAATTTCCAGCACGAATTCTCAGGTATTGCGTGTTTCTGGAAGTGTATATAGCTCTAACAGTTTGATAGCTATTGACCGAACGATGAGCTGTCAATACATAAGTAAGAGGTAGGAAATGTGCAGCTAAACCGTTATTACTGACAATATTAATTTTCGTTTCGTTGAAACAGCCTAATTACATAAATGGATTACGATTGTTTCCAATTGGAAATGAAGCGACTTATACACGCTTGTAAATTATTTTTTTATACGTACAATACTTATTGTAATTTACTGCAGATTAGTATTTTAAACGAGTGACCAAACTCTGGACTACTAGTTTCGATATAACGTTTTAACAATAATTTTTTATGTCTAACTTTTGATTGTTTATACGTTTTTAATTCTATGCGAAGGGAAGAACCGAAATGACACATTCAGGACTAGAAAAAAAAAGACATCGTAAATATAAATTTCAAATACAAAATATTCTATGTAAACTATATATTTCAAATATTCAATATTGTTGAAAATGTGATTTTAAACAATACAAAAGATATTCTCGAAAATTTTACTTTGGGATACAAGATAACGAAATAGTATTTTGTATCTTAAGCTTTTTTGGGTTATACACATTTGAAATACTACCTAGTCCTGATATAATACTTCTGAATTTTGAAAGTGTATAATTTACGGGACAGCCTCGAATCACGACCACTCTTTTGAGTATTTAAACTCAAAGACTCATGTACATTATTAAGTACTATCGCGTTATTGTAAATATGATTAGGGTATAAGTAATTGAGATTTTAATTGGATTATTTTCGAGTAAAGATTGCTATGTAATTACAATTTGATAGATTAAATTCATATTTGGATCTAACGTAATATATATAGCACATAGGTTTTATCTTATAGCTAGTATATTATATATATATATTTGTACATAATACAATTGAGATATTGTATAAAGACTGTTTCTAAAAGAGTATAACAATTATACCGCTCACGATATTGCATTTTGTCACTGGGAGTGCGTGCATTTTCAAGGATATTCTCGAGATCGGCCTCGCAATAGGAGATCCGCAAGAGTACGACACTCGTGCTACGCTATAGATATATGTACGTATATGTATATGTGTGTGTGTGTGTGTGTATATACATACATACATTCATGCATATATATATATATATATATATAGATATATATATATATTTGTAAACCAAAATAAGTTTAAAGAAAAAAATAAAATAGATAGATTGACAAAAAATTTCACAATTTCTCTAATATAAAATTGACATTATGATTATGAAATTTGTCAGAAACAAAATTATAGCAAACATTTAAAATTTCTAATAATAAAATTTGAATAACAATAAGATATTGGTATGTAAATGCACGACTAATTAGATATGACTTATTTTCTTGTATAATTTACATACATGTTCAAGTTTATCAAACTGTGTACAGAATAAATTTTCAATGTTGATAGTTCTCAACAAGAATAGTAATATCACAATATTCATATTTGTCAATCGATATAACAGAGATTTTCAATGAATCTGACGCAAAGGTGGGCAGGTGTAGTACATTTGCGGATGCATTAAGACTTGTACTAGTTGCGCGTGTGTAGTGCTTTTGCATTTCTAGCATAGAGTTAGTGGATGTCGGAATAGATCGATTACGCATCTCGTTCTTGTCATCGATGATATACACAATTCGATGCGCGCTATTGGCATTTTTCGATCAATGTACGCTGAGTATGTATATCACGATGAGGGGATTTCCTCTGAATACCGAGTGATATGTTTTTTCGGCAGCCTGATACGCGTGTGATCTCTGGCGCGAGATTTATACGTACTGTACAAATACTGGCGACTAGGCCTTAGGTATTTCGTATGCTTTTTTCTTCTACATTTTCATTAATTAAGATAGCGTAGCAGAGATACTTACAACCTGGTGATAAATTATACTGTATTAATCGGTTAATTCCGAGAACGTTATTTATATCATCATTGTATCTTTACATTCCGTATAACGTACTTCGTATGCGGAGACTCGGGTGGTACAAAAAGTTTAAAGCAAAGATACACTTTATTTTGATGTTTCGAAATATTTATTTCTACAGTTAAACGTTATTAAAATATCATAAACTTTTATTCCCAACGTTTCGGAGGAATAATACGATAAAGCGTTGAGATTTAAAGATGCTAGTCCGCTCACATAACATTGGCAACATTAGAGCAACGGTCAGCTTCGTGAAAGTGTAGTAACAAAAATAATGGAGAATCTCAACTAGAACTGAGACGCATAAGTCAACGAAATTTTGTACCGACTCGAGTAAATCAAGTAGAGATGATAGCATAATAAGTCTACAATGATATCACGAACGGAAGAAGAAAAACCGAGAATACGGTCCATTGTGCGAATCTCAATAGTTTCATATTTTTCTCAAATGAATGCATTGAAATATGTACATATACAAAGTTTTATTGATCATACATGTGGTGCATATATATATTACATATATACATATATGTGCACACATACATACACAGACATGTACTTGCATACATCATGCCACATGCTCGCGTAATTAAGGGAAACGATATAGAAAGGAGCAGTGTGTAGAGGAACATACGAGTATATCTACGCGGACATACATTCTATTATATACTACATTTTAGTCGGATCTACATCCATTAACTCTGTGATATCCATCACATCTAGGCGCAAACGTGACAGCCAAAACGAAAAAAAAAAAAAAAAAGAAAATAAGTGAACGAAGCTGAGCTCTAAAGGCATTTTTTTACTGTATATATCATATATTTTCTAAATAATGGACTGTTCCGGAATTCACAGGAGATTTGTTGATGTGCGAAAGTGTATGGATTCGGATTATTAAATATTTGAACATTTAAATAACAAAGACAGATTCTTATTTTTGTACAAATAGGATGACCCGTCGCGATATCCTACCCTCCCCCGCACACACGGAAACTCTCACACGCTAAACGAAAACGTAGTCATATACATACGAATATATTTTGCGTAAGTTTTATAACTATCGCATTATAGATATATCGTTAGCGTCATTTTCCGAAAGCAGAAAGCAACTCTCGATTTTAGAGGTCTAGTTCATTATTGCCGTCGCCATTATTTTTATCGTCGCTACTGATATTATCAGCCTAACTAGCGTTCTGTTATATTGTACAATTATCGTTTCATGCGCTACTTTGAGACGACATCCAATAGTAGCGATATATATAGTGCAGGCCTTGTTACTTTACGCGTGTTTGAATGCGAAACAGAAACGACAACCGATGCCTTATACAATTTCTAATGCCTTATGCGAATCACAAAAGTACGAACGGTTGGTTATTTTCCATCTTAGAGTGTCTCGGTACAACAGTTTCCTTTGGCAAAATTCGACTGCTACACACTGTGCGTGCGTAATATATTATGAAACTTAAATTGTCACCCCTATTGCGTGAAACATGCGATGATCCCCCGTATGCGGCTATATTGAATTCCGGAAACAGATATTACACGATGTTAACTTTAATATTTCTAAAGTAAGCTATAACTTGTAAGGTGTGGAAACGAAAGGGAAGAGAGAGAGAGAGAGAGAGAGAGAGAGAAAGAGAGAGGCGGAAGAGATATGAGTCGGCAGAGACGATAACTCACGAGTTTTGTACATCCACATGCGCACACGTATATTTTGTTTATTGCTGTGATGAATTACATTATAAATATTTAGCGTATAAGGCGGTTTGAATGCGGCTTTTCTTGCCATTCTAATATAATTGCGAGCATTAGTCACACTCCCCGTTCGGATGTAAGCCTCTTAAAAACCGTACGGATATGGAACGACGACCTATTTATCCTCGATGTATTTAATTGTACGATATTTACACGGCATCCTCTTGTAAAGCGCCTTGGATAAACGATTCGTCCAGGATGCGACTCGCCGCAACGACAATTTCGTACAGAAGAAAAGAGAAATGAAAGAGAGAAGATATCCGATTTATTTTGCTACGCGCGTGCGGAAATATGCGAGAACAAACTACGCCGAGATATGTTTATCCTCGCGCAAAACTGACACGGTACTTACTCAACGACGCTAATATAACAGGGAGACTTTTCTTAATAAATAAAAAGATTATTGCCAACACATGTCTGTGTCGACGAAACCCCCAACTTTAATACCTTCACTTCTTTGATGCTTCTAACTTTAACTGCGTAATCGATAGCGTTGCGCGTCATACAACCGTTAACGTCAAATCACCGAATTTCTCACCGAATATAGTCTTATAATTAGTATCACAAAATATAGCGTCACAAAACGCTTGAGATATATTAAACCATTAAAGGTCGACACTGGTTGCCGTATCAATATTTAATTTATTTGTTGGATTTCTTTATTGATTTTCTCAACGTCGGTTGATGTAATATAAGAATAATGTGACTCGTATTTGAGTGCAATTTTGAACGAGCGACGGGATTCGTATTATCTTATATCGGTGTAAGTTACAAGGAAACCTCAAAGAAACAAGCGTCATTCATACGCGTTTGCATATCTATGACGTGAATATAATTCGTATACTTAGTTTCTAAATAAATCAGGAATAATTGGAGACAACTTACATCGGAAGGATGTGAAATGTAAGTACAATAGAATTATAACTACGACCGTATATAAAAAGAGAAATACATATTTGTATCTCGCGCATTTTAATGAAGGCTAATTTTTGCATAGACTGATATATTCCGCGAAAGAAATAGTAACTCATTCGACCGATCTCGGCACGTAACGGCGATTCGCGTGACTGCAGCGAATTCATTTTCTTCGCGCATGCAAGATTTCAGATGATTTAAAGTCCACCGGTTTAGCGACTGTAACAATGTCGGTTAGTGTTAACCCCGATAAATTAAACTTTCCTTAAGATAAGTCGTTAAACGGAGATATGTTCTCATAATTAACTGATTTACAACCGTTGAGAAAAAAAATTTGCTTCACGAATTTTTCATTGATTAATTTTGTGAATTAAATTTACTACGCGACTCTGACTGCTTCATCCATATGATTCTAATCATCCGTGATTGATTATATTTTTTTGCCGCCTGTATCAGAACGACTTGCATAATGACGGTTACAGTAGCGAATAAAATAAATTAAGTTGAGCAAGATTTTTAATCTTTTATCTATTTATAATTATATTTATGAAAAGTATAACTTTTTATAAAACAATTTCAAAATATATTTATGAGCTAAAACAACAATACTTTGAAGATAATGTATTTCAGGTGAAGGAAAGGTACACCCACGATTGAGTATCGCCGTAGCAAAAGATTCAGAAAAGTGGACAGAACACGAGATTCTTCTTATCTTCTCCGTAACTCCGTTCAATCGTAGAAGTGGTAATACCTTAGGGAATTGAATTCCATCACGATAGTCATGATCGACGGTATCGAGTAAATTTCGCTCACTGGCATTTTCATACAATATTAACGACGTCCGCAGGTGTCTTAAAACTACAGGGGAAAAAAAGAAAAGGATCCTACAAAATTTAACGGTGTATCAAGAAAGGGAGAAAGAGAAAAAGAAATGTGGGCCGATTGTCCGGGATGGTACCGCATCCCTTGACCCTACGATTGTCAGACGTGCATGATAACTTTCGACGAAGCAGAGCGATATTTCTGTCATCGGCGGGAAGTACGGAATACTTCTGCGGGGACATGATGTGCCCTCCCCCTCCCCCCTGGAACGCGCAGCGGCAGCGCGGTCTCTCGCGGCAGAACGTGGTGGTTGTTCTCCGAGCGCATCGTAGCGCGGCGCGACGGCGGCGGCGGGATCCTTATCGGCCCCGTAAAAGCACCGATAAACATGCGCCGAGCGAACGGCTGGTGCCCTCCTCCCTCTGGGCGATAGGGCGTAGGGCCGCGCGCACACTGGCCTAGTCGAAGGCAGGCACCACGTGCTGCCGCTACCAGCGGACGTATAATCGATAGTGCACTGCGCTCTCTGTGCCACCGGCGGTCAATCAACCCTCGCGCGTTCGGGGCCGGTCGCGGATGTGATGCGCCTCGTTGCAACGTAAGGTGCGAGGAACCTGTCAAGGAAACGCGGTCATCGGCCCGATCATCCGCCCGGTTGAAAAATGACCGACGTGTCGTCGTGCTCGTCCGTCGCATCCGCACGTCGCATCGGTTACCCGTAAGTTCATCACGCCGAGAATCACCGGGGTAGAAGAGGGAAAATCGTGCAATTGCTCCCTTCCCCCCGCGATCATACACGTCCGATATGTTCTTCTTTTCGGTTTTTCGTTTCCTTTTCTTCTTTCGTTCTCTTCTTTACGCTCAGCTATTTAGATTTACGGTTCGTTAAACCCTTCGCGTTCGCATCGCGCAAAATCCCAGTCGTTTCGACGTGAACGTATTAGGAACGACCTTTCTTTCACTGCAATTTGGGGATTAGCATAACTGCAGTCGTCAATGTTAAATATCTTGGCTCAAAGTGAAACTTCTTCCGACGTAAAGGCGACTGGGAGAAACTTGATTGGTGTGCGAGGGTTTCCATTTTACAGCGTACATAAAACGGTGTCTTCGTAAAACGAGACTTTCCTCTGAAATTGTTGCCGAAGCCGTGATTAAATTCATTAAAGATTCTCAATAAGAAACAGAAGTAAAACATCAGGTGTATTATCAGCAACCATCTACAATATCGTAGCTCGTGGAGGGAAGATGATTACAGTCTTTCGAAATAAGGGCGACTCGGCTGGTGAGAATTTTCATTTCGCAGCGCAGAAAAAGTGAAACGAGTACTTCGTAAAAACCCGAGACTTTCCTTGAAATTGTTATCGTAGGACCAACTAGTCAGTTCATTAAGAATTCTTATTAAAGTGTGGAGACGGAACGTATCATGCGTATTATTAGCTGCAACCTATATTGCAGCGTTTGCATTAGAAAGGAAATTACTACGGTTAATTAAGCTAAGCCGTCACTGCTGCTGACCGTAATTACTCGGATAGCACTGGTGACACTTTCCTTGTTTCGAGCAATCGAGTGGCGCGCTTATCGCGAGCGGAGGATACACGACCGTCCCAATGTTTCTAGCGATTGTGTAACCGTTGCAATTAGTACAACCAACGTGGCATGAAATAATCGCGCTTGAAGCGAGGGGGATTTTTGCGAGAATTTATAAGATACTGCTGTGGTAGAGTATTTTTTAAGTGGCTAGACGATTCATAATATTGTACATTATTTATTGAGACAATTGAAAACAAACTCAATGCCTCAGTATTGTGCAAATATTACAGTGCAATAATATTGAGGCGTCTCAAGAAGCCACTCAATATGAAAACATTCACACGTATCGAAAGCGCATTGACGCGCTGCTATCTCGGTAATTTTTTCGTAAATCGACAATATTTCGCAATAGATGCACTTTCCTCGGATTCGAATTTGCTTCACGGGTGTAGCAACAGTTACGAATTGAGTAACAAATTGGGTAATATGATTCGACTCGCGCTGCGAACGCTGCAGGTGGGTTGTATTACGTCGATGCGCGACGCAGAAAACGTTCAAAGAAAAAAAGTGCACAAGTCTTTCACGAAGTTATTTTGCAGCAACGTAACCGCACGGTTTTCGCAGGGAACAGTAGCCACGGGAAAAGCGTCACGCGCGTATAGCGATTTATTGCCCAAGTTTAAACTTTAACTTTAACGGTCAAGGTAACGCGAATATTACATGCACGTGTGCATTAATTTTGTTATTGAATCAGTGGTCTCGAAAAAGGCGCGAGTTAATTTGCAGCATTAAATTACCTGCAATATCATTAAGAAGGCAGTTTGTATTCATATCAAAGATTATATACTGAAAGTACGCAAAAATCAAATATCAAGTTATTTTTATTGATTTCCCAAAAGTAATAATGAGCTTCCCCGTCTTTTCACTGTCTTTTCCAAATCAATGATTCATTTATTATTCAAACACACTTGATATAATTTATAATTTTAACTGAAAAACAAATTAACTTTACATTTGTAAATAGACATGTATTTTTTTATTCAATTATCTTTTTATTATCTCTTATGTTACAATGAACTACATAAATCGTATAAATAATTAGGTAGATTAAATTATATAGTACTACAAAGGATGATTTGTAGGTTACGTACCGAGAGCCGCAAAAATCAAGCGCCGAATAACTTTTATCAATTTCTCAAAAGATATAATAAAATTTCTTACAATCTTTTTTAATCAAATCATTTATTATTTTTATGCGTATTAATATAATTTGGTTAAAAATAAAAATTTTATATATTTGTAAATAAAAATGTTATATTTATAAATTATAATATGCGAGCAGTATTTTTAATTCAACTGCCTCTTCTTTATTTCTCTTCTTATAATATATTATGATATATTATGATAAACTACATTTTATAATTTACACCGGTAAATTAGCGCGAATCCTTCCATTATTTAAAATTGAATGAAACACGATCTAAATTGATTTTATACTACGTTAATCAATGTTGAGGGGAAAAATAGAGAAATTTTTAATAAATGGATAATTAGATATTGACACGACAAACGACATAGTCGATGCAAACCCTTCAATGGTTTTGTAATAGTATTACTAAATTTAATAGAGAATGGTTTGACAATATTTATTTTCTGAAAATGCCAAATACCATTGTTTTACAAGGTACATATTATGGAACTATTGGAATAATTCAGAAGTATATTCCGAATTATTCCATTCTCCCTAGAAAACACAATAGAAATCTAGGAAATAATTGAGTAATTTCAATTGGAATCCATTCTCAGAAGTTTCACAATACATGTTCAGCGTACGATAATCTGCGATTCTCTCAATTGTGCAACATAAATATACATTTAGTCGTAATTATATACATGCGTGAACCAAAAATCAATAAATTAATAGTTAGTATAAGTTGTATATCAATTACAATTCAATAAAAATTTTATATCGTATTACGAAGGCTAACAAGGAAGTTGCATCGGGAAACCTTACGTATGTCTAATTAAGGGTTTTTTCAATCTCTCGGGTTAAATGTAGGTCGCGCGTAAATTTCGCGAGTCGACGCGTACTTTTCGACGCATCGAGCGGCGGATCAAAACAGCGGCCGATGTAGGGCAAAACCGTCACGGGGTGAACGGCACAAGCTCTCTCTCTCTCTCTCTCGCTCTTTCCCTCACGCTTGGTAAGACATCGCGCATCTGCGCAAACGTCGCGAGTGTTTGCCGAGCGAAGCTCAATAATTTGCTGCTAACGCAGCGAAACTTCTCCCCCGAGCAGTGCCGAACCGATCGAGATTGCAAGACGCGGCCGATCGCGGCCATTAAGTTATCGCTCAAGCAACAAAGTCGATTAACCTTCGAGCGAGGAAACTTACGTGTGTTTAACACACGACGTTATTAATAACATCAACGGCAACCTATATACCTTTACATTTTCTCCCCCTTACATCATTGTTTAGCTCTAATAGTTCGCGTCAGTATAATTAATTGTGATACACTATGTTTACTGACAAACAGTAACGTTCTTTTGATAACGTTTTACGTACACGTAATTGTCTTTAGTACTTAAAGAAAAGTGTTTTCGTATTTATGACTTAGAATTGGGTGATATATAAAATATCGATGGTTAGGAGCTTTACTTGTATAATTATTACTGCAGTCGTAATAATAATAATAATCTTATATTTATAGTTCTACCAACTGTAAAACATTTTACTAGAAATTTGGACAATTTAAAATATTATTTATTTCAAATATAAAAATATCAAGAAAAGAATATAAAATGATAAAAACAAAATTAAATTTCTATATAATAATCACAATTATGGTGAATATTAACTACTTTTAACATTTGCTACTAATTACGTAGTAATATTTAATAGTCGGAACTTGTATAATTGAAACAATTCTAAATATATAATTGATATTGAAAAAAATTATGAATTAAAGTTAAATTATAGCAAGTGTAATCATTTTTTTCTTACATCATTTGTAATGACTACCTTTAATTGTTTTTAATCTTAGCTCGATTTCTTTCTCACTCTCTCCTTCTCCGCTATCTTTTCGTTATTTATCTTTCCTCTTTACGTGTTTCTTTGCTTTTTTATGCTGAGTGCTTTAAAAGAACTTACGATCCACAACGTTTTACTCTACTTTACTCTGACTCATAATATTGGACAATGATCGTGTCTATAACTTTAGAAGTACTCTCTCTCTCTCTCTTTCTCTCTTTCTCTGTAATCCATGTAATCTATTCTACTAAATCCATATATTTCGAGGATTAATCGGCCTTGGGAAAACCCCCAAAGTTCGTCTCATCGTTTGCGGTTTGTGCAAACACGAGCATTTCCAAAGTCGATTCTCCGCCTCCCCCGTCGATCGGCAAATCGAAAGCGTGACAGGCTGGAACAATTTCTAAACGACCCAGAGATAAACCAGATCGCGATCGTTATATCCGTTCGCGGAGAGAGCTAAGTCCAAGATAATTGTGTATTCCGTCGGAAAATGCCGTCGTAAACATGTCGATATCAAGACGGCTGATGTAAGGCGACGAGAAGACTTGCGGGAGAGCTTCTCGCGCGTATCGGGGATGTATATTAAGCTCGCAGTGTATTCTCGATGAAAAGAGCCGCGAGATTGCTCTCGCGCGCGCAGCATCGCCCGTGGTATCTCAGCTGGCTAATTAGCCGGTCGATCGTATATTTTGTCATACGCGGCGCACGCATGATCGGCACGGTAGATGGAAAAAAAAAGAATAAATAAGGGGCCGCGCGCACGAAAGGAGGAATATCGGTGGTTTATCGATCGAGCGGATAATTATACCCGGTCGATGTTAAGAATCCCTCCGAGACATAATAATACCTAATACTCTGAACATTACGCTGCCGGTGTAGCACTAGGCCAAAGCAATGTCATTAGAGTCGGATTTAAAAAAACGTCGAGCATTTGCCGAGTGCAGAAAGTTATTAGGTAAGAAAAAAAAAATTGCATCATATCTTATTACATCTATAATTAAATGAAGGAGATGCGACCTCGTTAATATATTATCTCTAATTATTGTAACGACGGACGTAGGGAATGACGAAGGGGGGAATATAGATTACAGCATTACGGAAAAAAATAACAATTATGCAAGTGTAATTGTTATTGAATCATATCTTCATTCGTCACACACACACACACACACACACACACACACACACACACACACACACACACACACACACACACACACACACACACACACACACACACACACACACACACAGAATGTTTTGATGAATAAATCGTTTTATTTATTCAGTTGTTTAACGCGCACACACAGTGTGCAGCTATTGTAAAATCTGCTACTGAATGTCATCCCTCGGCTTATACGCAGAAAATATTGAAAGAAGAAAATATTGCGCGTTCGCGTACAGATGTTGGGACGGCTTTCGCAACGAAGGCTTTCATAAAAGCATAAAGGGGGAACAAAACTCGTTCTCAGTTGTAAGTCCGTGAAATAAACTTTCATACTCCCTTCCCCTCTCCTTTTTCCCACACGGAAGAATGCGAAATCATTCTACTTGCGACACGTTTATCACTTGTTTTCAAGATATTAACTTATGAATACTTTGTTAGGCGCTAGTTAGTAAACGTCGCGGAGCCCAATTTTCATTTTACATTTTCGGTTTCCCCCTCGCGCAATTACGCCAATTTATCGCTGACCCACAAACAAACTCGTGAAATATTCACGTCTTTCGTGTTGATTTTTCCTACCCACACACAGGCACGCGCGCGTTTCGCATGAATACACTAAATAACAAAATACGCATTTCGTTCGCTTTACGTTTAACATTTCCGCGCTACGTCTGGCTAAGGACGGGGGTTGTTCTAAGCTTCGGTCAGTCACCTTTACCCCAAATACAGTCTCGCTGTCGATAGATGATAGTACGAAACTCGTGCAGTTATAAACTGGCACCTGAGCGCGATACTCGCTCGCGAGCTTTCGTCCCTCGAAACTCGTTAGTTCTCCAAAAGAAAAATCCCACGCTAAAGGAGAGTCCTCGTTACGTCAAAAACAATATTTCTACCGGCAACATAATCGATCGTGCGCGAACTGTATCTTTAGTGAAATGCTTCCCTCTTTTCACTTTTCTATAACCCCTGCCTTATCTAACGCCAATAAAATGACGCTTAATCTTCGTACCGTTAGATTTACTAACGCGATTCAGATTCAGTAATAAATTAAAATATCCACTTTAATCTTTTTTTACTGTTATTTATGAGATTTAATTCGAGATACTTGAAAAGCCAATGTGAAAAGTCAATTCGAAAGTATCCTCTAATTACGCCTCTGCTGAATTTTATAGAAATTTACCTTTTTTATACGCGGATCCGTTGTTTCTGGTGCTATCACTGGTTGAGAATCGGAAGATTAATTGTATAAGACATTGAAATCGGTCATTGTGTCGTTCCCTGTTTATGAGTTAAAGCGGATAGCGCCGGGATCGGCCATTGTCTCTCCCGTTCTTCGTTAAGAGGGTACGTCGTACGGCCGGCTACCGTCTCTTATTGCGTACCTCCTTCCTCCCGATCGTGTATCGCGATCTCCCTTATCTTACGACGTGATATCAGGATGCAAAATCGAAATGGCGAATCGACCGAAAGGGGCAAAAGCAAGAGAGTGAGAGAGAAAGAGAGATAGAGAGAGCGGTGGCAACGGCAGAGGCAGCAACAACAACAGCGGGGGTTTAACTTTAACCCGCGAGGGAAAGGAGGAAGAGAGGAGTACGAGGAGGAGGAGGAGGAGGAGGAGGAGGAGAGACGGAGGTGGTAGAGGTTGCGAAGCGCAGGCGTTCGCACACTCCTGCGCATCGTTACCGTAGCTGCTGTATACCGCGATGCGACAGTCATACGTGAGCAAGCGCGGGAGCAGGAAGTGTGCTCCCTCCCCCTCTCAGAGTCTCTCAGTACCGTTTTTTCTGGGGAAGAACTTTAGGTATTGCGTGCAAGCCCGCGCGGATTCGACGATCGTTTTCACGAATTAATCTGCACAATCCGTCTCGCGTGTCGCACCTACCTCATTCACCCCCCGCCACCCCTCCCTCTTGATCGTCGCACGAGCAAACGTTTAGCAGATACTCCTCGCGTTCGTGCATGTGCATGTGCATGTGCAGCATAAATCCCCGTGTAAATACACGTGTAAACACACATATACGTGCGTGCGCGCACGCGTCTCGTGTGAACGTTCCGTTCGTATGCAACCAACCGCTCCGCGGTACATCCGCGTACGGACACCCCGAATCACCCGCGACGTTCCGCGGTATATTTCCAATCCTCCGTTTCGGAGCCACGGGAGCCTTGAGATTTCAATTTTGCGGGGATTTCCCCGAGCGATCGCGCGAACCGCGCGTGACTCGACGCTGGCTGGCGCATGCCGCGCGGTCCTCCTTCCGGATCGCCTCGCCGCGATGAGGGTGAGGGGTTGTTGCTTCCGGTGAGCTGTGACGTTGTGCCAGCGAGGCGAGCGCGGGTCAGCGCGGGTTCGCTCGCGAACCGGTCGGTGCACCGTGATTCGTGATCCGACGACGGATCACGCACGCATCGAGAGGATGCACCCGCAGCGTGCCGCGAACGACGACGTCTCGCGACGGACCCCGACGCGTTTCTTAAGAACTGGATCGGGACTGGTAGAAAAGGTAGGAATGCAAGATAAACGAGGGGAAAAGTTGCGACACCGAGCCGTCGCGTCGTCTCGTAGGACGTTTCAGAAAATCTCTACGCATGTGTCATGACCAATATTATCGAAGAGATACGTATAAAGAGAAGTAAATTAGATTTACGTTTATATTTTTATACGTGGTACACTCTTCCATAGGGCATGAATTATGTAGATCACTCGTGTCAGAACGAATCTCTACTAGTACCACTGAAACTATGTTGAAACGTACGTTCTCGTAGATATCTCGTATATTTCTACCTTTTTTTCCATTACCTCGGGCAGTGGTTCAAATTTTCAGAAGCTAAATGCATGGCAAACAGTCCCGCCGGTCATTCGTGACAATTGGACCGCGAGAAACGGGGCTTTCTAAAGCTAAAATCTGCAATTCCGAAAATTGATCCTGCCGCGTTTACATCGGTTTCAATTCCCGGTTACTAACCGCGTGAGCTTGTTGTCGAACGCGGTGCCCGATCGAATGTAGGTCGGGACGATGCGATACGTGCCTCTCTCTCTCTCTCTCTCTCTCTGTCTCTCTCCCTCGGCGAAGCCGAATTTTAGCTTTGCCACGAAGCTTCGTTCCACCCCTTTCTATAGCCGGAACTCGGACCAAACTCGATTCGACTTCTTTCGAATTCGAAGCGAGAATACCGCCCGTGCAGACGCATTCTACGTGATTGGCATGTCGAGGAGGTCCGGCATTCTTCTCCCGACAGTCAACGATCTTGTGAACTTTGACGTGCACTTGGACGAATGGACCAATGTTCCGGATCCGGCGATTTTCCGAAAAGTCGAACGACAGCTCCGTAACACGTAAATCGCTTTGCCACGGTTTCGCAAAAACGTGCTAAATCGGACCCATAGTTTCAACGCTATAAATACGAGACGAGAATATTTTTCAACGCCGAGAAGATCCAGTGAATTTGAGAGCTAAATCGTTAAATCGTTAAAAACGCGCAGGAAAGTCATTAGAAGATGTTGCGGTGTCGTTTTACCTCGACGTTACGAAGTATTCTCGTGTTAACCTTTTCCTTATCGATCTTGGAGGCATTGTTAAAGCCCTTTTACGTTTTAACGCCCTAATAAATACTTAATTAATTATTTCACGAATAATTCTTAAAATGTATATTAAATATTTCGGAGAAAATTAGAAAAAGAAGCGCATATTTTCGTTTACGCGATTTTGTTATAAATTCATATTTACAACGTGCACTCATAAGTTATGCATACCGCTTGAATGACCGCTTTAGATATTTGAGTAGAAAATTTGAACACAAAGGAAGGTCAATTGTGATCGATCCTCACTGTCATTACCAATTTTAACATCATTAAATACGAAAATAACGAAAAAGAGACGAAATGTGTGCAAAATCGAAACGTATGAGTTTCGATTTAACGTACTTTTAAAACGATCCATTTGGTTAATTCGATTAATCGAACGGATCGTTTTAAAAGTACGTTGAATTAAATCTGGCGCATGTTTTTTTTTCCTCTTCCTCTGTTCTTCTCTCTTCCCCCATTCTCTGTATTTCTCTCTTTGGCTTTCCTATTTGCGTTCTCGATTATACTTGCTTTAGTGCAAACGCATTTGACGTCCAATTTATATGCAATGCATTTCTATTTGACGCTCAAAAAGGACTCACTTCAACATAATAATATCGCCGTCGTCACGTCTGTTCTCCTTGCCCAATAAATATCTCCCTCAGTTCCCGCTCATTCTCTAATACACATTTCTCTTCTTTGTCCTCTTGACTCTCTTCGTTTTAGTATAGATGTTCTTCTCTAAGCTTGTCTCTTATTCTCTCGTTCTCTCCCGTTGCAATGCGATTACATGCATTTGAACTTCAAACAAACCGTCCGGCGTAGTGCAGCTTCCGTAACCTGAATTAATTAGAGCAACAAGCGTACGTGGCACGTTTTGAATTCTGATATTTAAATGTACGAACAAAAACGTGCAATGTGAACGTGGTAATAATGAGCGAATAAATCAAAATTAGAGACAGTGAGTTGTAAAAAAATATTCAATATATATTTCTTGATTTTTATATACATTTTTTCAACGAAAATGAGAGGGAAACTCACGGCATCTCTGAAATAGCATGCATTTTTATTGTGTGAAAACGGAAAACTTATGTAATCTCTCTGTCACCTTTAAAATTATACGTCTGCCGGCAAGTAAATGTTGCGCGAGTCAAATATCAAGAGTGCACTTGCATCTGTAAACAGCTTATTTATCACAATGTTGGTTCGTCTAAATGTATTCATCTCAATCTTACTTTAAATCTTCTGTCAGTAGACGTACTGTCGCAAAATATTTTACAATTGATGTACTTCATATTTTCACCTTTCACTCGCACTGCATCGTGAGCCAAATGTCAAAATGTTAATTTAAACATTTACAGTGGTTCTAAGGATAAGAAAACATTTCACACGCATCGTAAAATGTTCAGAAACTGGATTACGTCCCGTAAATTGTCCCTTAAAAAAAACTTGGTTTTTTCAAATAATACATTTTATTGTATCGATTATCGCTTGTGAGTTAATTAAACTGTTCAACGTAGATCGCGATAGATCTTCCAAATCTTAACCTAATCTTAATCTAAAACCTATCCTTGTGGAATATTACGAACATCGTCCGAGACCTGTCCGAATAAATTCCAGATTGAGATAAAGAAATAATGTGTTATATTTAGCATTGGAAACAAGATGGTTATGCCACACAATTTCCATTCTTATCTACGAACCCCTCGAAATTATGGAACCTAGGCACGTATACTCGGTTCGCGTAGGCCGCGTAAAAACAAGCCCCGTGTATTCGAGAAAGAGTTGCGACGAAGTTCAGATTATTGGTGGCTGCGCGGTATTTACGTTTCGATGATAGGCGAACGGGAACAGAGTAGGTCATTGCGACGATCCATCTGTCGGATATGCGAGGAAAAAGAATCGAAGCGTGTGAAAGAGCACCTCCCGGAGCCGTGACCCGTTTCGATAATAACGAATCGTCGGAACTCGTGCGTATGTACTATTGCGTTTTGCCAGGTGGCCAATTAACGAGGTTGATCCTTTTGCACTGCGGTATTTCATATGCATACATACTGTATTCCGTATGCATTATACATACGTCAACACTGATATCAGAACGTTTGGTGCAAAACAATTGTGAATTATCACCCTTTAGGACCGTTCCGATAAATTAAGGTTAGTTAAAATTAACTGGGAGTTAAAGTTTTTAATGGACAATGGAGGGAGAAGAAAAGACAAAAGAGATAAATTAAAAAGTTTGGAGGTGAAAACGAATGAGAAGTCTGTCACTGCAACGTTTTACTTTAAATATGGACCCGTGTTATATAAAGAGAGCCCCACATGTTGTTAATTTATTTTCTTTACGGTGAATTCTTTGTTTAATTTCTACCTATATGGAAACGGTATCTAATGGCGGCCACATTATTAACGTTCTTCAGAATTAGACTCTGCTGAACAAATTCTCTTCTATTTACATTACAGATTACAACTACTCTACAATCTAAAAAGATAAAGCAAATTTACTAAACCAAGCTTAATTCATGTTAACGCTACGACTTTAAATTTACCGACGATATATATGTAATTTAATATGACATATTATATTGTCCAGAATATGGAAAACGGATTAAAATTGATTTAATTTCAACGAATTTAACTTCTCGTGTAAAAACAAAGAAAAAATGAACGTTACGTTTGCGTCGTCACGATTCTGTTATATTGTACGAACAAACACAGAGATTATTTTCACTTGTCTCCGGCAACGCGATCCGAAGCACGATATCAATTTCAATCCTCAATTCGCAACACGCCATGTTACAAGGAATCTTCAGCTTTTTCATCGGTTCTAATCATCGCTCGAGCTCTACGCTTCTCCTTCTGTGAGAAGAGTTGCTTCGTGTTACTCAGTTCAACGTAGCGAAAAACACTTGACCGTCCAAGTCGTTGGCGCCAATGTGCACCAAGTTTTCCACCTGGCCGTGCTCTCTGGCCGATAGAGAGAGACGGAAATTATCCAGAAAGGGATGAAAAAGAGAGAGAGAGAGAGAGAGGGGGAGAGAGAGAGAATCGGATAAAGTTTCTTCTTTGTGACGTGAGAACGTCGAACAGCCGGGAACGAAGGGGGCACGAAGAGAAAGAGGCACCCCTTTCCTCCTCTCTCCCTTCTTCTCTTTATGTAGGTTAACCAGGTCGATCGGCCTACGTTTTCCCTCGTACCATATCCTGCATCACCTCGACCTCCCCTCCCCCTTTTCGTTGTCGTAACTTCTCTTCATACTCTCATCCCCCTAACTAGCGGATTTATTGATATACAGTATAAACGCTAAGTTTAGTACCGATAGTTTAAGTACCGATTGCGCTATATTTACAGAAATCAATACATTTGACAAATTGTTAATGTTTTATTGAGTTATTATTATAAAATAATATTATTGTTATTATATTAAAATATTGCAATGTAATATATTGTAGTTTATTATTACTCTACACACACACATCATACACACACACACACACACACACACACACAATAAAAAATCAATTTTCATATATATATATATATATATAAAATTTTCATATATAAAATATGAAAATTAATTTTTTACTGATATTTGATTATTTAAATGTGTCTGCTTCATCTGCTTTTCAAATTAATTCAATATATTTTATTAAAAATATTTTATTGTTTTATTATCAAAATATTTAGTGAAAAACACTTTATATTCGTTTTAAAACGATTTACAACTGCATTTATATTTGTAGTGATTTCTATATCTATATTTGTATATTAAACCATAGTCTCACATACGCACACGGACATTTATTTTGACTTCTTAAGCAAATTTTGTAAAAAATTATTTTCTACGTAGATATACTAAATTCTTGTAATTGATAATAATTTGAAAATTATTTTAATTACAATTAAACATGAAAAAATTAATTTTTGAGATCCAAAAACAATTCCGCTTAAAACAATGACCTTTTGTTGTTGTTTATATATTGTTTAATGACAAATTGGTGACCTTTCTATTTTTACAATTGAAAAGGGCACGTCAATTATATATTACAAGCTTTCAATACATTGAATGTGTTGCGGTTATCGGTGTGACCAATGCTACAATACTCATTTAGCGCACTGAAATACACGGAAAATACGATATACTATTTACAGAGTAGCATAAACTACCATTAGACAGTTAATTAAATGAGGTAATAGTTTCGCTTACGTTATATGTATACGTAACAGTGCATATACCATGTCCAGTTAGATTTTCGCAAAGTTAATTGAAATTTCCAACGCCAATCCGAACGTGTTAGATGATGTCTCTTGGAACCCCTAAGCCTCCCAAAATCACCCCCTACACCCGACGACCTAATCGCTCGACTTCCATCACTCGCAGCTCCAAGAGATATTCTCTCGCAATGTAATTTTCGTCGCGCAAACGATCGCTCCCCGATATTAATCCGCCGATTAATCGTCGCTACCTACGGAAGTTAATTGCCAGATTTGTCACGTTCGACGTGCTCTCGTGTAGGCCGCCATCCGGCAAAATCGGACCGTCACTCGAGTGCGCTCGACCGAGAAAAGTTCACATTTGAAAAATGAATCAAACTCGCTTCTGGCGAGTATGCTGACGCGCTCGTCAAAATCGTCCGATTGACAAGATCGAAAATACAATCAGATGTCTACGAATATCGAATTCGTCCATGTGTAATGTAGTGTTAATATTATATCAAGCCTCTTCCTAAAATTCTATTTTCGATACTTGCGAATTCCAGTTGGAATATAAATATAATTACATAATATTTCTTAAAACTCATAATCACTTGTAGTTAATTAAGATGCAAAGTTACAAGACTGATAATCATTCTTAAATGATGAGAAAGAGAATAGTTATGTTTTTAAAATTACGGAGAAAAATGATGATAAATTTTATTATTGAAAAACTGCAATATTAAATTTATATGCTGTCACCGTAATTGTGATATATGGACTGTTGATGCGGCGCAAGCTATAAAGAAGTCTCCTAAAGAAGAAACAACGAAATTAAATCGCATACATTATATTTATAAAAGAAACGAAATTTAAATAAAAACTTTGTTCCACTCTTGTCATGATTTGATACGAAATCTATGGATTTTGCGATAATTTAAAATCATTCATTTGAGGACGGTATTATATAATCGCTTTTACGTAGTTTTCAGTGATTATACATTTTAATGAAATATGAATAATAAGCCCGGATGCTGCTTCAACATTAGTAACATTACAATATGGGGATTTATTGTTCGCAGCTTACTTTCATTTACGAGTTCCTCGACCAATTTGCAGTCGATTTTGTATAATTATCGTATTCCGGATGTATCATATATTATTCGCATTATATTATACAATATAGTTTATACATTTTCTCCGTCCGCGCCCCTTTCGAACAAGAGCTTCACTTTGTATCAACAACTTCACTTTATAGCACTTTATACGTTTATCGCGTTTATGAGACGTGAAAGCGAGCTTAGCGACGAGAAGTCTGTCATTCTCCGAGGAAGCGTTTTCAGAGAAATACGCGGCCCGTATTGTGATTAATCGATGCGTTTACTCGGACTCCACCGTGCCGGGCGTGTAAGGGAAGACCGGTGCGACTATGTGGGTGCGTGTGTCAGTGTGTACGCAACATTGCACTCCACGCGACCGTAATATCCGGAAAAGCTAATTCACCGTTTATATGACAAATGGCGTTGAAAATATTTCCGCGCTTTTCACGTTAGGTGTGTTTAACGGGTATCCGATATAGGCTCGGCAAATACAATGCCGGACGTCAACTGGAAAATATAACGCGGCCCGTTAACTCTGTAAAATGTTTAACACGGGATGTTAACGCGGGTTAATTCTTTGTGGCGCGAAATAATTTCGGCTCGAAAATAGGACCGCACGATGTATCGGGCGAACGGATTGAAGCGCGCGTTCACGCAGGCACCACGCGCGTCACCTTTTTTTTCCCCGCTGTGGATTTTGTACAATAAATGCGTTCGGGATTCTATCGACAGTTAAAAAAAGCTTTCCTAAAACAATCGCGATCGTAATTATCTCGGCTACACATTTTCAGAATTCCGTGTGTCAAAGTGGTTTCCATATTGTTATAACGAAATAGTGAGTTTGTTTTGTTCTTCTTTCGATGCTGCAAAACATTGTCATATATAAAAATCGGACAATGTAATAATTAATCTGCATTGCGCGCAGTCTTGTACAAAGCTTGGTAAAAAATATGTATTTATTTCTGTAAACTCATATCGTTCTATTCGCGCGTTTGTGGAAAAAAATGTGCGCGTAACTGTTGCGTATCACCTGTCAGAACTATGTACAATTTGAATGGGAGAGAGAAAGAGGGGGATGGGGGAAACTAGAGGGGCTTATACATTTACACCTGCACACGTGTACTCCTTGTTAAACGTTCCGAAATGAATATAAACGAGATGCTAGTGTCGAGAGATGCTTCAACAGAAGAGACGTAATAACAATAAATCCAAGCGTGATTTTGAAAACTAGGTGCAGAATCGATTCTCCTTTACATCGAGCACAAATTTGCGGATACCTTAGCTCTCCATTCTCAATAGAGGGTTAACAGATGTGTCTTTCTCCCTCAATTTATGAGCGTAATACGTTCCACCACGCTTGATTTACGAGTGTAATTTTTTTCCCCGAGGCACGCGTCATCGCGCGCCACACGATTTTTTCTCGAGATTTTCAATCGTCAGATGTGCAAGTAGAGTCGAAATTAAACTGAAAATCGAGCTCGTCGAACCGAGATTAAACTAAAAATCGAGCTCGTCGAACCGAGACTTACATAAAACATACATACGTTTTATGTAAGATACAAACGCGTTTCCCTTTGTATCCATCTGCACGTCCCGTCGTCTCTTGCCTCGCCTCACCTGATCCCTTTGTGCTCCTTTTACAGACATTCGGAATTTTATGAAAAGGGAAAGAGAGAGAGAGAGAGAGAGAGAGAGAGAGAGAGAGAGAGAGAGAGAGAGAGAGAGACGATGGTTCGAAAATACAAGAACATTTTCGCAACAGAATAACGTGGCTTCATGTGCGGCCAAGAGATTGATGGGTGATATATAAGGTAATAGGGGAAGTTCGCAGGATAGCTTTCTACATGGTAAACGACAGGCGGCCCGAGTTCGGTACAAACTAAGTTTATGACCTCTTCGCATGTTAAACGTAATCATAACGCGCATATTTTTATTAAAGATGTGAAGATCTCTAGAAAGTTTATGAGTTATTTATTCAGTTATTTATTTAGAAATAAGAAAAATTGTTATTAAAATAAAATTGAAGTATATTTGAAAATGACAAGGTATTCCCTTTAACGTATAACGTCGATACACGGCGATACTGCCTTGACAAATTTGAACACTATTAAAAGTTATATAAAATTCTATTTAGCTTTTCAACATTTTCTTTTGAAGATATTACATGTAAGGTAAAGTTCAAGCATGTGAAACTTCGATGAGCTACGGGAATTTATGCTTTTACCTACTATCAATGTTTCTTGACTCTTTTAGTTGCTCCAATTTTTACGCTTGACGTCAATTAATATACACAAGCACTAATTATTACGGTACCTTTTTATACTAAAAATCGTAAAAAAAATGGTCACAGAAAATTCGTCGAAAACTACAGGGCAAAGTACATGAATTTGAAGTGTTTCGTGAGTCTATAGACAAAGTTTCACGGGGGAAAAAAATCTCAGAGAATCACGGATCGAATTTAAATTACTATTCAGCGTGCACGCGACTTCGGTGTTTATTTTATTCAAGGCACGTCGTTGCGAGAGCTCGTTAATAGAAACTTTTTGCAGCTGCTGCTTCCGATATGATAAATACTAATGTCGCGTCGAATCGCGTGTACAGTAACTGATGTGAATCTAAAATGAAAATTGCCACGACAGCTCACCGTTGTCTCGCATCAAATATGGAACTTTACGTTTACTGTACTCGGAGTACAGTGTAGCAAGAGCTCTCGCATTTTGTTCGGTGTACAGACTTCAATATTCACTCGTCGCACACGTTTTAAATTCTCATCCAAGGTGTGTCATTAAATCGCAGAGAAGGATCGTTATTTATGGCCTGATCGGAAGTCTTCCAAACAATATCGGAAAGCAATTACTTTTACAATGATTAGTAATCGATTAATACTGTGCTATCTAATACCTCATGGATGAATGAAACGTAAACAACTTGTTACCGTACTTCTATCACGTCATCGATAAATAAAACGTAAACGACGTAGCACGTAGTTAATGAATATTTTAATAGAAGATGATCTAAAATCAGCTCTAAAAACGAGATATCAATGAAGTATTATGATTAAAATAATCCTTGATAATCGACAATTAAAATTATCACTTATCAATTAAAACTACTTGTAATCATAAATTATTAATCAATAACAAAATAATAAAAATAAAAGATTATTAACTTATTTGTTGCATATTAATATTTCGCGATAAAAATATATTTTTATGAGTAATAAATGTTATGTCATGAAAAAATTATTCTTACATGTAAACATGGCAGAAATTCATCAGATTAACGAGTTATTAATATAAATTTGAAATACAAGTTATATTGAAGTAATTTAAATCATCTTTCTCCTTTACACAACATATGACTAACGTATAGTTTTTTATTCATAACTAATAAATATGAAATTTATTAAAAATTGTGTTAATATTTAAAAAATATTCTATTAATTAAAATCTCTCTCTCTCTTAATGAAAAATTTATCCTTTTTTAATAACTAATGATTTAAATATGATACCTGATTATCTTAACTCTCGTGAATTATTTTCATTATTTCCGACTACTCGTTCAATGAATGTAATCACTAATTGAACGACTTAGCAATCTATACTCGCGATAGTGATTGATTTTATTACACTTTACCCAACTCTGTGTCCCCTAGGTAAGGGAAGGAAGATAAACGGAGTAAAGGGGTAAAGAGGAGGCTCGGAGGGTTCAGTTAAGGGCGGAGGAAGTGTGCAATGGTGAATGTGGTGGTTGATAAGTGGCGCGGGACACAATCAGCGGCACGAGGCAGCGGATTGGTGAACCTCTCGACTCTCCCGCGGACCATCATCCCCGTGGCGAGCAACGGAGGGTGGATATCGAGCACCCTGCTGAGGGATCATAAAAAGAACGTGACTCCTACGGGAAGAAGTAGGCGTCACGCGAGGTGGACCAAGGAGGCGGCGCGGGGAGCAGCAGCGAAAAATCGGAAGCAATAAAAGGTCCTCGTGACGGAGGGGCTTCGCACGGCCCTGGCGCGACTGCGGCACTGTACCCCTGCGGGGGGATCGCTGCCGAATACACCGAATCCACCGTCCACCCCGGAACACAAGTCCCAAGTAAGCGCGACTCAAAAATTCATGCAATAACCCCTACGCTTTACTTGCCGTTCTCCATAACGCCGTTGACGATCTTTAATTGATCAATAATCGTTAAATTAATCTAAGCAAATTCTCCAAGTTTTCCCTTCTCGTGTCGTTATATCGAGTTCCGACGAATTCCGATTGATTTTCGCGTGACGGATGATTGACGGCGAGGGACGCGCGCGGAATCCGTAATCCGTGACTGTTGCAGGGGTGTACGAGGAATCGCGAATCGGCAACCAGATGTGGCAGTTTGGGGAATAACGCGTGTGACACGGGGGATACATCGCAGTCGCAGCCATCGCGAGGACAGCATGGAGTCGACGGCGGGCGGGACGGTGATCTTCTATCGTCCGCGATCCGACGGTTTAACTTCAAATCGGCCGGCGGCAGCCGTAGCTGCCGCACGGTGCCGAAGGTCGTGGTCATGGGCTCCAGCACGGCGTCCGAGACCACGATCAACACGAGTACTGACAGCGCCAACACCATGCTCACCATGGTAGGTAGGACAACGAGCATCAAGTAGACATGGATTTTGTCAAATGGCGTTGGCGGCGTGCAAATTTGACCGGACGTGGGTGGGTGACGGCAGCATAAATTACTTACAGAATACACACAATTTATTTACATGTAATACACGGAGAACACATTGCGGATATTATTTTAATAAACGTTATTGCAATTAAAAACTAAAATTAAATCGAAATTAAATCCGTGCCCATCGTCGCAAAATCGAGATTTCATTTACTTCAATTGATTATATTTATCTATATCTATAAAACGTACAATATATTGTTGTCATTGTGCAACTGTACATAAGACTTGAATGTATCTATATATAAAGCGCTAGTCATTATTATATTATTAATATTAACATATTAACAGTGAACTACATTGCATGCTTTTACGAAGCAATGTTAAAGTCAAACACAAGCCTCGGAGTTGCGAGTTTCATAAGCATTAAATATTATTACGTGATATTAAATGGTAATTAGGTATGTTAATTGATTGAAGCGCGCGTGCCCGCTTCTATCGCAGCGCCGAAGAAAGTTTGTAAATTATGCACTCTCCGATATCGATGAAACGTACTTTCATGTTTGCTGTTTAACGAAACCATACCGAGAAAAGTGTGTTCTTCGCGTTGGGATTTAATAGGCACCTTTGCGTGATTAGTATTCATATTTCAGTCTGCAGTTAAGCACGAAGCCAACGTGCGAACCCCGTCATATATGCTCTTCTCGCTCAGGGCATGGTACTTTAAATTAATTTTTAATGAATTAACAAATACGCTCAAGTTAAATGAACAATTACGAGAAAACTGGGTTTTTTCCGCGTAGGTCGCAAACTAGAAGGAAGAGTGATTAATGCGTCTGGATTCGCGGAGTAACGAGCGAGTATCTCCGGTGCAATTTGAGAGATCAAACAATCCTTTTAGATTATCAACCGTTTCGAAGATATTCAATCATTAATTTCCGCGAACTCGGATACATCAATCAATTTCGCGAGTGATGAGTGCTTAATAAGAAAATAATTCCTGGTTCCACGCGAAAAGCCTTTTAAACGTTGCACGCGAAGAGATAATTTAATAAATACAGAAAATCTGAAATATCCCGGAAGACAGGATGGAAAGAAAGAGGAGATTAGTTTCGTTCGTGGGATATTGTACATCCCTAAATTTAATAACGAGGTTTTCTGACACACTTAAAATTGATTTTGCTAAGAAATTATGAAGAAAAATTACTTATCGCAACTTTCCAGTTTTTTCAATTAATATTATTGCAATTTAATATTACATATTTTTTACATTTTTTATCTTAAACTTTTAATTGTAACTTTGTTAAAATTTATTGAAAATTAATTAAAGCGCGATTATTTATCTACTTACGTCGCGCCTCTGAAACTCCTCTTTAATTCCTCCTAATTTATCCACTTGTTTCACAATTTGAAATTGATTTATGTCTCGATATATTATCAGCAAGGAAGAATGAATCATTTCGAGATCTGAAATACGAAATATTGCTGCCAGTCGCGAACTTAATACATATTTACATATTTACATATGCTTGCGTACTCGTATGTACATATATCAAACTGTTCTGTAAAACACCATTAAAAATATCAACAATTATAACATGTCGTTGGCGCGATTTCTCTTCTCCGTTCTCCAGGTAACGACGACAGACGGGGAGCAGCCAGACGACAGTTTCGATCTAATCGACGTGCCGGCCGAAATGTCGCCTCCCGCTACGGCCCCGTCGCAACAATCGTCCATCCATCCCGCCGGTCATCGGGGACATCCCGACGAAACGATCGGGGGCAGTCATACCTCGTCGCCGGCGTCGCCTACGTCCCCGATTTCCGTCGCGGCGCCGGCGAACCAAACCACACCACCGTTACCGCTTCCGTCGACGCCTACGACCCCACTTTGCGGCTTCGACGGGACCGAGGTCGCCGGGCCCTCGGGCTGCTGCATGCGCTCGGGTCAATCCGACGGTAACAGTAAAACGAACACCGGCTCCTCCAACAATCAGAAACACAACGCGAGTAACGGCGCCGAAGGCGCGACGAATCTTCCGGCACCCACGCCGATGGCCTCCACGCATCAGGAGATCAGATTTACCTTCGGCGGCAGCGGCAGAACCCCACCTCTTCCGGATCTCAGAGCCTCAGATTTCTTTAGGTAAATTTAATTGATTTTCCAAATGAATGAACCCCAGTGAAACGTGATTGGACGCGAGACAGTAGAGTAACATCATTGTAGAAAGTAGATTTTGGGTTAATATAAGCTCAATTTTTTTTTATGGTAAGTATCAGCTAGCCAATGTTTGGAATGTGATATATATATAGGTCGATGTTACGCAAACAATGCAATAAAATTTATTTAAAAGTTTAGAGACCAAAATCGAAAATATTAAGATGTCTTGAAAAGATACTGTATGGAACGTTCAGAAGACTTCTCTATCTTGAAACTAAGAAAAGAATTTTAGGAGGATTCAATTCAGGAAAGAACTTTATAAAATTATATCGTCTACAGAATTATGCGGTGTGTCAGCTATTTCGCTTTTTTCGATTTTAAATCGCTATCTCATGCAATAATTTCCAGATTAAAGATCTTCATTTCTGCTTCGGGCAAATTCGAGATTTCTTCGGGGAATTAATGTACCTTTTACTTCTGCTATCTTTTCCCCTCGGGATACAAAGTTTACTGCTGAGCTGCGAGCTACAGAGAAATTTTTGAATTTAGTCCTCCTCGGCTAAATTTCATTCTAAGTTTGAGGAAGTGGATTAGAGGGCAGCTTCGAGATTCGGCTACGAATTTGTCAGTTGCTGCCTCTTGCGTAATTGCAAGACGAGAGTACATCCTGTAAATCCCCGTTTGCACTTAGCACTCCCGTGAGGGGTTCGGTGGACGCGGGTCAACCCAGTTCGGCCGATACGCGGTCCTCGATTCGAAATCTGGCGGCTGCCCAGGAGAAGCAGAACGCCAGGATGGGATATCAGAGCGATTACGCGGCCGGCGGAAAAGTCAACTCGGTTCAGGTGAACGCGCTGGAGAAGGGCACGACCGAGCACAGGCGTAGCCAGAAGAGGCCCAACATCAACGTTACGACCAATCCGCTCGATATATCGCTCATGAACGCGACCCAACCGTGCAACACCCAAGGCTGTAACATCCAGAGTAGCGCGAGTACGAAATCGCGAGGACGATCAACGGGTGAGTCTCTAAAAGAGCTTCGTCTTGCTTTATTTTTCCAGCGAAATGGAAAACCCTACACATTACAAGTATTACGTACTTAAGTAGTTTCTTAAATGCGACGTTAAGATTCGTTGAGATCACGTCCTGACCCTCGTCGGCGATAAAAGGAAGGAAAAAAAAAAGAATTCTTTTCGCGTTCTCATTGTTTGTTTGTTTGTCTTTCCTCCTCCTTATCCTCTTTCACTATGATTGCCGAATTTGTAGTAATCCACTTGATGAGCTTGGATTCTACTAATGGTGATCGATCGTTTGTTCGCGATTACCATTATGAATTGATGAATGGCAGGAAAACCCGGCAACCTCGGTTAACATTGATCGTGAGTCACTGATTTTACTCTCTAGCTGCGCGTTACTTAGTTGGGACTGTCGACCGCTCTAACCGGTTAACCAAGACTATCGACCGATTCTGCAGTCGAGCTGTTTAAGTAATTCCTGTTAGGAATTCACTGTCTCTAGATTGTAGGGAAGCTATACACTTACTCTATAACACTTGCAATCTTGTCTATAATACAGAAAGTCCGTAGAAAGGTCCGATCAAACACGGAATATTTTAACGGTCTCATTAAAATTAATTGAAAGTAGTCAAATTAAATTAAAATGTTATAACTGTTAATTTTGTGTCGATGCAAAGCACGGAATGTTTTAATGTTCTTATTAAAATAAATTGAACGTTGTTAAAATTAATTAAATCAAGATGTCATAAACTACTAATCTTATCTATTAGAATGTCATTGTATTGTCTCCTTTATCAGAAAATGTAAATTACTTTGCTTGTTTTACTTCGCGCTTTTGTGCCAATTTCAACGACATTCGTACGAATGGAGGAAGTCAAATAGACCTAATCAGAGTTACTGCTAATCGATGTGAATCGATCCCGTGTGTTTATAGATACATGTATGCACGTATGCGTGTATACAATAACGCGCGCGTAAATTAGAAGAAACGAGAGGAGACGAGAAAAAATGGCCGGCTAAAAGCGCTAAAGAAATGAATTGATGTTCTTTTCTTTCAGAATCTCATCCACTCGTTTCAGCCATTCATTCATGGGTCAGGCTCTTTTTCCCGTTTTGCGCAATAGGTATTACATAGTCCGGCGAATAGACGATATAGTCATTCTCGTATCCACACCGGGGCGACCGTCGAAGGTGCATGAAATTATGCAATGATGATGACAATGACAACGACAGTGACAACGATAGTGACGAGGACGATGGCGATGGCGATGACGATGACAATGATGATGATGAACAATGACAATGACGATGACGATGAAACAGTAATGACGGTATGTGAATGTGAGTGTGACGTGACTTCATAGAGTTTGCTTCATTCGGCGGCCGCCCTTTTTAATGATATTGCGTGGATACAATACGGTAACACAAATGCGACTACGCGAATGCGCTTGTTGGGCTTCTTCTCTTTTGTTCTCCATCTCTTATTTTCGCGCTGCGTCTCTATCCCTCTCTCTCTCTCTCTCTCTCTCTCTCTCTCTCTCTCTCTCTCTCTCTCTCTCTCTCTCTCTCTCTCTCTTTCTCTCTCTTTTTCTTCTTGCATTGTCGATCAACTGCTTGCGCCTTTTTCGCGCGAATCTCAGATAACGGCAACGAGCGGCGACAACGACAACATTTATCGATCCTACGGGAGAGAATAGAAAAAAGCACAAAAATGGGTATTAAATTCTTGACGAAAGTTATTCTCACGAGTTATGATCCTTATGAGACGTTCTTAATGTCGCAGCTCGTTTCCGTGAAATTTGCAATGGTGCCGTAGCCGAGGGAAATATCATCGTTAATGCTCTGATCGTTAATTGAAAATCCATTGCGTGTGCAAAATACATCGATCGATTTAGTGTGATTTCTGTTGCCGTCGTACAGATCGTTCGCATAAACATTAATTAAAATTTATGGAGGATTAAAAAAACATCCTTCTTATAAAAACAGGCCTACAAAAAGTGACAAGGAGAATCAATTAAACCTCCACTAATTTTATTCAACGTTTGTGAGAACAGTTCGTGACAGAGGAGGTGAATTTATTTTAATTTTAATTTAATTAAAATATTCATTATGTTATTATAATCTGTAAAATTAAACGTATTATTTTATATAAATTTTGTAATTGTCATATTCGTATTTTGAATTTTACATATCCCCAGGGACGAATTGAGTTTATATTGTACAGTTTATTAAATTATATTAAAAAATTTATTTTCTTTCAAAGAAAAATTATATACCATATATATATATATATATAATATGTATATATATGTGTGCGTGTGTGTGTGTGTGTGTGTGTGTGTGTGTGTGTGTATATATATGTATTTATATATAAGTTCTACCTTCTCTTTCTTTCATCTTATTGCTTTCTCTTGTACTGTATGTCTTACAAAATGTAAAGTTTGTCGTTAGAGATAGATAAATAGAAATAGATGTAGAGACTAATTGATATTTAATGACCACGATATTAAAAATTAAAATCAGTATAACTTCGAGTTTATATTTTTAGTGCTGCAAATATGGAAAATGCATTTTGCTGTGATGTGCGTATAGTATTTTCAATTCGCAATTTTTTATGGCAGTAGATATAATTAAAATTAGTTTATAAATTTTAATTTAATTGAAACGTTTTATATATACCTGAAAAGGCTATCATTAAATATTTTATACGTAGCTATTAAAAAGTATCGAGTATAATTTACGCTATGTTCAAATTATTTTCTACATGATAAAAGTACTTTATATTTAATTATAATTTTCTTTCCTTTTTCTCAAGTTTCAATTTTAATATTATTCTTAAAAAAATATTTATTCAGAAGGGAGTAAAACCCCAAGAATATATTAAATATAATTTTATCTCTCAAACGAGATTTGTGTAAACAAAATTACGCAAGCTTACGCAGGACTAGATTCATTTTCGCACATTTGTAGCCTCAAAATCTGGAAACTCATCGAAATTATGCCAATTTTAATTCACACGCGATATCGATCTTTGCAATGCGATCGGCTTGCTTCGGCTACGTCGCGCCGTTTAGCAGCGCGAAAGAAAAGACGTAGGAATGCCGCTTTTGCGACTCCTGCTATTGAATCACGCTTTGTCGTTTACCTGTTTGTTTCTATTCACTAGTACACACAGTGATGCCTGTGGGATCGCCGTCTTCGCTATAACCACAATCCCCGTTATTATTCCGTCCGTCACGTCGACAGTGTCGGATGGAATCTCGGTAATTGCAATTGCGCGAGACTCGAGCTCGTAGATTGCGGAACTTTTGTTTAAACGAGGGGTTTTAAAGACACCCGTTGACCTCTGCACAGGCTGGGTTAGAAATTACTACATTCGGAAGAAGCTCGGATGAGAAAAGTTTACGAGAGAACCACTACCATCCATATAAAAGGATTGCTAGGACGATCATTATTGTTAGCATCGATCTTAAATCTTATTTCGAAAAGAAATTACAAAATTCCATTGAAGTGTAAATTAGCAAATATACATCTATTCATTGTAATTACGAATACACTTCTTCGCGTTCCATTTTTTTTTAAAAGGTCAGATATGCATCTCATTTAATCAAAATTATAATAATGCCTACATTTTATCTAAAAAAAGCTATCGGTATTATTACGTATGGAAATTTTTATCATCCACGAATTTTTACATTTTCCATCTTTGCACCTCCGAGAAAGAATTGATCGATTCTGAAGAAAAGTTTCCTAATAAAAATTGGAATACTATTATATTGATCACACGAGACGCAAGGTTGTAATCAATTATGAACTTTAACTCCGAAAATTCAAATAAATTAAAAAAAAAATAAAAAAGTAATAAGAAAAAGTAATAAGTTTTTTTTTATATACTGTGGAAATATAACACATATAATATTCGACATTTCTAAATTCAATATCAAGTTTTGATATTAAATTTTCTTGTGAAGCGGAATTAATGTTTCTGCTGATAAAGTAAATATCAAAATTAATTTCGGAACGAGTTTCACTTTCACTTTTCATTTTCAATTTCATTTTCAGTCGCTAACCGTTGAGAAACTATTCTTGGCATTTCTCTTTTTGAGATAATATTGATTTTTAAATATTCCATATACACTCTATAAATGGAAGCAACAATCGATTTGGCGTACTCTATATATCAATTATATGTGAGAGAAAATATGATAAAGATATGATAAGAAAATAAAATGGCAAACAGAATTTCTTTATTTTATTGCGACTACATCTTGCTATTCCCTTTGCTATTAATCTAAGTTAAAAGTAGAAAATTTTTCAGGGTAACAACCCTTAACCCAGTCTGTACACTCGACGGGTGAATACACTCGAACTTTTCCCATAATCCATGTCAGCACTATTAAGATTCTACCCTCGTAGCGAACGAGTTGTCGCAAGGTATTATTGTCATAGAATGATTTACGGATGACGGCGATTCCGTTGGGACGATTGCGGATGCGTCGTCAGGCACGCATTTCGCGTAAAGCGTACCCTCCTCGGCAATTACGCCGGGGAGGAAAATCGAAGAAGGGTGGCCGAAAGACTCCAGAAACGCATTCCGCAAGAGCGGAATGAGAGGAGACACGGGGACGAGGAGGCGGGGATGAGAGACACAACGCTTCTCACTCTTTCTCTCTCTTTCTCTCTCTCTCTCTCTCTCTCTCTCTCTCTTTTTCTCCCGCCGATTCGTGACCCGCAAGATCAATGAGCTCGAGAACGGGATAACGGACAGTAAATTTTTCATATCCGAAAGGCGGAAGTGCCGGCGGCAGTAGCAAGCGATCAACCCAGGCGACAATCGTGGTGCAACAGCCGTCCTTGTCGCTGGACGGCGCGCCGGCGGCGACGATTCTGCTGCACCCGGACAACGACGTCAGGCGACGCGAGGAGAACATGCGGCAGCTGCTTGACGTTGCCAACACCCTCACCCTGCAGGAGATACACGACTTCGAGATGAGGTAAGCAGATATCGACCGCCGCCGCGGCACTTGCGGTTTCGCGATATAGGAAACGATACGATCAACATTGCTGATACAAGCATCGTAAAGATTTAGGAGGAATAAAATATTCTCTATGTTTTAAAGTTTTCTCTTTCTCTCTTTTCCACGATATGATACATTTTTAATACAAATAATTTTTTTTTTTTTTTTTAAGATAGTAAAAGAGTCTTTTGACTCTTTGATCGGACCGACATTATTATCGATTTGTTGTAATGGGGAATCACACTTGGTCTCACTGCCTTACTCATTTTACTCATTTCACTATTTAACAACACTTTTAATAAAACATCTGCATAACGTCGACAAGATATTCAGATATTTAAAATTATGTAAAAAGCCACTTTGCGCGACTAACGCAACGAGCGTGAGAAATAATTTTTCTGTCATGTATTTCAAGTAATTTAGTATACTTTCGGTCTCGATAAAAGGAAGTTTGCTCGGAAATTTTGTCGGAAGTTTTAAGCCAGCAATATTCAATATTTACGGATTTATACAGAGTATCACACAGAAGGAAAAATCCATACTTCGAAAGAAACATCAAACATTGCAGATATAAAAATTTATGTAGGTATATAGACACGATCTATATCGGTCTGAATCTAAAATAAGAAAAATTTATTAAAATTTATAAAGAGATTAATATTTTATTAATGAATTTGATAATGTAATGAATGTTAATAAAAAAATTATCAACTCCAATATTTTTAAAATTTTAATAATAGCATATAATTTTCTTTATGTTACATATATGTATGTGTGAAAAGTTTTTTTTTTTTTCAGAAAGTCTTTCATCTTTAATTTAAATATATATTTTTCGTATAATTTTATAACATATTATATATTCATAGTAAGCTTTACGTTTATCGATATTTTTACAACAATTCAATGAAATTAATTCGAATCGTTTTTTTTCCAAAAATTTGAAAATATTATTTAGAAGTATATTGCTTTTAAAGATGTTAATTGCACATTCCTTTTACAACACGCAAAGATGTTATATATTATTACACTGTATTATTAAAATTTATGACTTAAAAAATTTTAAATTTAATAATTTTATTTTCAAGTATGAATTTTTCCTTCTATACTGTTCTGCATAGTTGATATTATCAGGTAGTAACGATCGGATAACCCGCAGATACGGAAGCCCTCATCATAGCCGATCGCAGTCGGTGAAGGCCCCCGGGAGTCGCGCCTCCGGTCGGCCGAATTACCTGTGTCTTCCGCAACAGAGATCGCGAGTGGCGAGTATGCCGAATACCGGTGTGGAGGAGGAGTACTACAGATTACGGCATTTCAGCATCACGGGCAAGGGGGTGGTAAACCGGGGCGACTCCCTAAAGAGCCGCAGATCACGTTCTAACAATAGCGTAGCATCCAGCAACTCTAGGTGAGTTCAAACATAGTTATTAAGGGAGCAAGTGATATAATTTGATGAATATTCTTGTGATATGAGCGGGTGAGTACTACGTGTTTCAATTCTAGAAGACGTTTGAATGTTAGAAATTTTCAACGTTCGAATGACGAAGTTGGTTTCGCCAAATCTCACTGACTTTCCTATTTAAATTTAAAAAAATATAGAAATTGCGATACTTTAAACACTTAATCAATTATATCTTAAATTCATATTAAATACTGATAAAATATAACAGGGGCTGTATATTTCTGAGTCTTTTACTATTGCCACAAAAAAGAAACAATTTCTATTAAATATTGAGTATTCTCGCGATATATCTTTTTATTTTTGTATTGCATAGAAATTTTACTGCAAAATCGACAAGAATGTATTTTTGTTAACGTAGTGTCGATAGCAATAGCGATATCGACACAATCGACAGTTGCACTTATTACTCTACGGTCGAGCAGTGATATTTGCAATTGTACTACTTCGTCCGTTCTGGAAGGAGCGTACCGTAGAATATTTCCGGCCTCTATCTCCGGTTCGCCTTCTCGTCGCAGCTGCGAGTTGGACTGTCGTTCTAGATCGAACGCGTGAGTTTACGTGTGGCGTTGAAGTTACGTAGACACGCGCGTTGGACCTTAGAGCGTAGTCTTCAGACATCATGCAAATATAATATACCGAAGCTGGACAAGATATTTCAAGCGCAGTTGGCGTAAAGAAACTTCTGGAGATGTAAAATATTATATTTCGCACATTCTTCGCTTTTTGAAAAACTCGTGTTTTGCATATCAAAATAACATATTGCATTTTCTACATGAAATATTCTCCGCAAAGTATACTCCAATTTTGCATTTTGTGCTTGAATTACTTTTTTTTTTATAGTATCTTTATACAATTTTGTATAATGTGACATACTGATATTCAATACAATCAAAATTCACATATTAAAACAATATCACATAAGGCTACACCTTTAGAGATCTATGTTAATCTTTGTGACAGAAAACAATTTATTTAGTCAATCAAGCAAAAAATACAATTAACTAGAAATTAATAAACTCAACTAAAAAGTTAATATAAATTATAACGGTTATGATTTACATTTCCTACATAGTCTTTTGTTGCAATAAAAAATGTCTGATATCATATTTAATTTCTACGTATAAAGCTAGTATTTCAGGAAATATATATACAACAGAGCATATTTAATACAGAATATAAAAGGAAACTGTAATATCCCTTTTGCAGGGATGTGTTTCTATATTATATATAGGGTGAATTTTCCTTAAATATTCTAAAATAAAAGATTTTAAAATACTGAAAATTAGTGTGTGTGTGTGTGTGTGTGTGTAAAACTTTCTTTATAATTTGTTGCTTCTTTGTAATTTGTTTGCCATAAGAACGTCGTATGTATATTTTCAAGAATTAAAAATTGTTTATGAATAAAGTAGAACAAATAGAATCCAAGTGCTCGAAATTTACGTTATGTAGAAAAGGTTATCTAAATTTACCTACAAAATAACTTTATGTAAATTATAACTGTGAAAATAATTTTATTGTCCAGCTATAATTATATATCATGTACTAAATTAATATAAATTATTAATATGCGCAGATTATATAAGAAAAGTCTTGATTTCTCTTAAAAAAGTATTTGCATGTAATGAAAATTATGTAAAACATTTGTATGTAGTAACATTTAATAGCAAATTAATAAGCAAATTAACGAAATGCATAGTATCAATGAATTAAGTAACTAATCGTATCATTGTGTGTAAGCGTTAATCTTATTATTCAAATTTTACCGACCGAAACGTTGAATATTCACGCGCGATTGAATAAATTCGTTACGATACTTTTTTTCCCTTTCTAGATGCGACTGTTGAGTTTGACATCGATATATAAAACGAGGAGTGAATATTGCGTGTAACACATTTTCAATGTACAATACGTACAATATTTTCTAAAGTTTATATTGAATTGCAGGAACGTACTTTGCGACAAAATCGAAGTTGATCATTCCTACGTGAAAATTTTAAGCGAGATGTAATTTCGAGTATGTTTACCAGAGAGACTAAAAGACTTTAGAAAGTAAAGCCTCAAGATTTAACCTATAGAGTTCTATTTCTCAGTTAATTTCAGATAGAATTTAATGAGATTTTGATTTACTTGCTCGAAATATTTGACGTTGAAAATTCTGAAGTTGTATGAAGGAACACAAGCCAATGATTTCCACTATAATATATCTTCGTGATATGTTTTCAGAATTTGCATACTCTCTAAATTTCCTAGAGTGAAAACATTATTTTAAAAGAGTGAAAATCGAACATATCTAAGTTCGAGTGATTTTTCACTCTAATTAGAATGACAAATCACTCGAACTTAGATATGTTCAATTTTCACTCTTTTAGAATAATGTTTCACTCTAGGAAATTTAGAGAGTACTTTATTTAAATACTGCATTAGGCAATGCAACATACATGTGTATAAGATATAGTTGTATTTTATTATTTATAATTAACACAAGTAATAATACTAAAAGACAAAAGTTTGAGAATTGAAATGGACAATATTAAAAAAAATTATTATTTAATTTTTATGTAAATAACCTAAATTATATAAATATTATATATAAAATTTATATTTTATAGTAATTAAATATTTAAAATATTGATAATAAACTACTAATAAAAGTATGTATAAAAAGAAGTACTCTTTGGAGGAACAGAAAGATGCTCAAAATATAAGAATTTATCATAGAACATATTCACTTTAAGAAAGCAATTTTTCTTTTTATCTGATCCGGATTACTTGTGTCATGTAAAATTAAGTAGCTTCTAGTATGATTTCTCATCATGTCTGTTTCTTTTTGAGAAATTATAATGCAACTTTAGTCTTCTTATATTTTTTGTCGTAGACGACGTCTAAGTCAAATATTCTACCTAAGTTTATTTGAGAAAGATAATTGTTTCTTTTATTCTGGAAATACACAGGAGATAAAAAATTATTTGATTAATATATCATTAATATTTTTATGAAAATAAATTCTTTAACAACTAAAATATGTAGAATAAATAAATTGATTTATAGATAATAATAATAATAATAATAATGTGAAAAAATAAAAATACATCTTTAATTTTCTAAAAGGATATATGATATTCTTTACTCGACTGTAATATTGTGTTATAAGTTTAAAAATTATGATGTTTCAGAAGATCGAATGTCTACTTATTTTGTGTCCAAGTAATCCGCCCAACCCTCCCCGCCCCTCCCCCAAATCGTCGAAAATTCAAAATTAGAAAATAAAAAAATATAACATAGTTTCTTTTCTACTTTCTCAGGGTCTCAAACCCTTTTACGAAATGACGAATTTGATTTTGATATAAATCGACGATGTAACTTTAACCCTGTGCTAATCTCAACACGCGCCTAGCCTTTCTTCTATTCGACGCAGCACGGAACACCTGACTGCCTCGTATCCAGGATCGGCGCGAAATTCGGCGGCGGGCTCGTTGGCGAGTTCGAGGGAGAGCAGCGCGTCCCAAGGCCCGGCGCCGTATCGCGTCCTCATGCTGGGAGCCCCCGCCGTTGGCAAGAGCTCGCTGGTGTCTCAATTTATGACTTCCGAGTACCTGCACGCCTATGACACTTCGATCGGTGAGTCGACCAGGTTACGGCCATTGTGACCGCAAAATCCACGGCCTTTCGTACATTCCCCATCCCGCTACGACACGTCGCCGATCGATCGAACGCAACACGCGACCCCCCTGAGGTCTACATCAGACTACAGGTTACCGGTTGATGGTTCTATTTCAGCCAATCATGATACAACGAACCCCTATGGGGTTGTGACTTAGTTCGTCTATTTGCTTATCCATCAATCGTCAGCACAGAAGAACCGTAACCAACCTATAGGAAAAATGTTTTGTTCTTATGAACCAAAATGTACCCAATAAAACTCTCTATTTAGTCAGTATTTTATTTATTAATTAGGTTTTTTGTTTACATGTATATTATTGTTTATATTTTATGAGTAATGTTTTTTAATAAAATATACTAATTTAACTTTATACTAACTTTATACTTTATACTAAATAGTTTTGGTGGATACATTTTGATTCATAAGAACAAAACGTTTTTGCTAGTGTAATCTGATATGGGCTTAAGAATCCCTAAAGCCAATCGAACGAACCGGAACGAAAAAACAAACAGCCTTCTCCATTCGAGTTTAGAGTGTGATGTAATTGTTTCGTCCGAGTGGTCACGGAAAAATCCGTGCGTGTGATTCGAAGCGGCGTGGAATGGCCCGGAATGAGAGCAACGCCATGTTTTCGGGATTCCCGCTGTGTGTGTGTGTGTGCACGAACCGAGACAAATTCGATTCAAATGTTGACACTCCATTATTTCGAATCATTCAAAGTTTTATTAAAAGATTTCGCCGCAACACAAAATATCTAGTTTCTATTCCCCCAAAATAGAATTTATGCAATTCTTAAAGTTACTGTTGCGGGTAATGTCAGAGAGTTTCGCGGATCTTATCGATTTATCAAACTCCATTCCAAAACCGATGAGGAAATTTGAATTTGGCCTGATTTGCACTCTACAAGTACCTGCATATTCCTACTTTGAACTGAATTCAGAATGAATTGAAGGAACACTGGAGTGACACTTCATTCTCTCCCTCCGTAAAATCAATTCCAACTTTATTCGTTAACTAATTAGTTGTTCGATATATAATTTACTTGTCCACGATACCCGCGGGGCATTTAAAAACCTAGCTCTATTCTCGTTCACGTTGCAGACGACGAGTCCGGCGAAAAGACCGTCAGCGTGCTCTTGGCTGGCGAGGAATCGGAATTGACTTTTATCGATCACCCCTGTGCCGAAATGGCGGTAAGTTTAGCAGCGGCTCATATGTCAAAGTAGAGACTATCGCATACTATAGTGTACCATATAGTATGTACTATAGTATATACCACCAGGAGCTCGCGAAATTTTGCTAATGCCGACATTTGTGAGATAGAAGAACTAAATGCTGCTATCGGATAATTTATTACAGTATCGAGTAATAAATTTTCCTGAAGCGTTTACCGAGCAGAAAATCCATCTCAGCTGTTTCGTTTCACGTGAAATTATTGAAATAAAATATGAGTTTAAAATATGAATTTCTTGCCCGGCAAAAGTTTTAGTGAATTTTTTATCTCGTATGACATACAAGGAAACGGAAATATGAAATGCATCCATATTTTTTTTGCACCAAGAGAAGAGCGGTATAAAGTGTGAGTGAGATGACGAGAGAGCCGACGTGTGCGTGACGACGGCGCGGCGCGGCGATTCAAGTTTCACAACAGGTCTCGAGGAATTTTCGCAGCCAATCGATCAACTGATGCGCGCGCGGTAATGTCGCTAATTTTCCGTGCCCCTGAGCTAATCATTTCTGCCGCAAGCTCGATCTCTGCACCAGCCAGCCAGTCTCCGCTCGTTTTCGTCGAACAAACAGATGGGGGCCGCGCCTTGAACCTCCGGCGGCGGAGGAGTGCTCTCACAACGACGGGGACGACGTAATCGAGTTAACACGGAGAGGGAGGGGGGGAGGGGTCGGACAGGTTGAAAGGACGGTCCGGGAGGGGCACGCGGTGTATGTATGTGTGTGTGTATGTGTGTGTGTGCTTTTGTACCGCGGGAATTAAATTAAAATCCATTTTCCACGGTGGGCGAGCTGACGCTCGCTCACTCGCTCGCTCGCGCGCTCGACGCTGACGCGACGATACCCGCGTGCACTGGTAAATGTGGTGGAACCCTGCTACCGTGATACACGTACACATAGTAGCCAAGCTACTGTCGGAAGGGGGTTGGTTGACTGCGGAATCGGGGTGAGGGGGTGGGGTGGGGGAGATACAGCTGCCGCCACGCTTCGCCAGACAATTTCAATCGAATTTACCCTTTAATTAAAACGTACGTTCGCAGCCGTTCGCGTATCGCGCGCGGTCGACCGCTTTGCCGCTGCCGCCGCCGCGGCTGATCTTCGCGTGTGTACTAACGAAACGAACGACTGCGCCGCGCTAATGGCGGTCGGGCCTCCGCGAGGCTTCGAACTCACCGAATTCCGACGACCGAAGGCCGTACCCGGGGACGGTCCGCGCGCCGTCGTTTATTCTTGGTACCGAAAGTCAAGGCTGACCTCCAATCACGTTAGACCGCGAGGCCGCGATTCTGATTTCCGTTGATAGTCCCGGAATTACATTAGGTCGGGCTCCACTAAGTTAATGTGTATTTATTACCCAGATAAACTTGTTGCTATAGCAATCTCTAACACGCAGATGAGATAAAAAAGTTATCAGTGAGATGGCATGTCTTGAATTGTCAAATAAAGAAAGACAATATTTTTTTTTTATTAAGAAAAAGAATAAAGTTCTATTTATTTTGTTTTTCATGATTTCATAAAAATATTTCAAATTCTGAGGCAATGCGATTTTTATATAAAAGAAAGCAAGTTCAATTTCGGTCCAATTCGAATTCAGGTTGCTACGATCCTATCTGACGTGTCCTAGATTTAGCGACTCCATTTCATCAAAGTATCCTTCAATCAATTCGAGATAACTTTTATCTTGACAAGAATGTCAAGAAATCAATAATTCTTGTGAGATAACCAATTAGAAATGGAAGCGGCTTTCCAAATATTCGAGCCATGAAAGAAACAACAACAAAACCAGTTTTGTAATTTAATTTCAAATAAACTTTAATAAAATATTAATTCATGAAAAATAATTAATCATAGTAGACTAGTTAAAAAATTGTGAGAGAAAATGACTTTTTATAATTTTTATTAAGAAAAATTTAACTTCGTCTCGATAAAAAAAAAACTTGCGAAGTGAACAGAGTAACGAGTTTTAAGGCAGCTATATTACTTTTATTACAAACTAGAAATTGCGCTGTTGTTATAATCAAATGTGTATATAAAGTTGTACCATTAATGAATATAGATTACTAAAAAATTGATATATGTATGTATTGATAAAATAATATTCTGCAGTATAAACACTGTAATTTATCAGCGGTTTGCGGTTATAATACCCATCCGTTATTTACGTGATGTTAAACATATATCAACTATTAACCTGCTATTAAATGCATATGGTTACTTTGTTAATACCTCGAAATAATATTGCGTTGTTGTGCGCAATACGTCATAGTTACTGCAGAACTAGTTAAAACATTTTTTTAAATTGAGTTGCACTACTAATTTTAAGTGGATTTTATCTTAACGACATTTTAACTCGCAATTTAGTTGCCAAAGTGATTAATGTTGAAAATGGAATGGCAAGAATGATAGCATCTAATAAAGTTCTCATTAAAGAAGATTGATTGAGTAATACGTAAATGAGTGACGATAGATCATAGATGTCTTACATAAATACAACTTATTTTTTCATCTCACAGTGTACTCACGAGTTAATGCTACAAATTGAGAAATAGAAAAGAAAATCAAAAAGCTACGGAAGGATCCCTGGCGAAATCAAGTTTTAGCTAAAGAAACATCCTCTACAAATTTAAAAAAAGCAAGATAGAGATAGACAGACAGAGACAGACAGAGAAGAAGAAGTTTAAAGAGCAGTCTCTATTTATTTTGCATTTACGCGAATTCATTAACAAAGTTTACCAACAAAGTTAAGTGCAAATGGGGCAACGCTTGACCTTACGTCGCGGTTTCAGAGTCGAACGTCTCCACATGTTTTATTTAATCAATTTAAATACGTAAATGCATGAAATACGCGCGCACGAAAGCAATTATCTTTCATGTTTAATTGTGTCTCAGAAATTAAATTTCTTAAATTGTGTAATTATAGTTCTTATCACTTGCGTAGGAACCGGCGAGAAGAATGATATGAACACGCAATTATTGATTTTCCGTATGCTATTAATACAATTCTCTTCCTTTATAGAAGTAAATTTAAAGAACACAGTTAACAGATTGAATTATTTCATACACTTTGAGAAAAAAAGTTTTGTCAAACAAGATTAAAATAAATCATGATTTATTTTTAACAAGTTCATATTCGTACTCACGTTTTTCAGAAGAAAATAAAGAAAAATATATAATGAAAAAAGATAATTAAAAATCTCAATAGTCCTGCAATAATTACATCTTCAAATACATTATTTTTATAACAATCGTAAAATATTAAGAAATATTAAGAAATTAAAATGCATGTACAGCGCATATATGAAAATTCAATTTATCAGATATCGATATATCCTTTTGAAACTAACGTCACAATTATCGCGGTAACATTACTTTTGCATTAGTAACACAAGCACACGCTACGAAAAAATTTCCATATAGAACAAAATCCCATTTAGAGCAAACGTTATCCAGACCTGTGTGGCCCGTCTTCGCATCTAAATGCGAAACGACAGTCCGATTTGCGGTTCTTGTGTAACCGACCAAGTAAGAGTTATCGCGTGACGAGCTAACCATAAGCTCCCGCGAGCTTAGAGAGGTATAAGAAAAAGGACCTGAGGGAGTAACGAAGCGTTCTTCGTTCTCTCCTGCCTCCGTTCAATCAGGCATGCCACGAGTCATTGACGAGCATCGAGCCATGCCGCGCGTTCGACCGTTAAGCGTTCGATCCCTAGATATATTCGATATCACGAGGCGCAGCGCGCCTTTGATACGGTTCAAGGTAATTCTTTCGTATAATCGTTCGCAAAATCATAGAACCTGCTCTTGCTGCGATCTTAACCTTTAACGACTGGCTACGTTAACATGATTAACGTTAACTGTTTTAGTCGGACAGACTGGACTTTTATTTTTGTCAATAAAAACTGTAACAATTGGATTTACCTACGTTCGGTACGTCTGAAATATTTTATTGCCGCTCCGTGTGTATTTTACGATCATTATAAATCATTCGAAGACATTTATGAATGTTTCAAATAATCATTTCAGCGAATATCGCGCTTGCATTCATAAAAAGAGTAGAGTAACCAAATGAATACCTGAATGAATCAGATTTGTGTGTGCCTGTTTATATTAAATAGATATTTAGGTCAGAAAGATTATGGCAAACCACTAAGCCAGATTTAGATATAGCTGGGATTATCGCTCCAACTTAATCTGAATATTATACTCCGTCTTTTCCAAAGTTCCACTACGAAATATAATTTGGACCCATACAGTGATTTTAAACTGATCTTTCTTTCGTTTTTGAACTAAACTTTGTTTCAATTGGACTTTGCTACAGACGCCAGTTACGGAGTATGGCGAAAAAGATAGCCCAGAGATTATTATTTATTGCTTACATTCTGTGACTGAGTGTTGCAATAACGCTGCAATTGCCGTATACATTCCAGGAACTTATTATTGTCACTCGAGCAGACAATAATGATTAACGAAATTTTATTGCACTTTGTAAAGGGAATAAAGTTATAATTAATGATCCTTAAATATTTTTGAAGTCTCATTGTTCTTATCGTTAAATCCTTTTTAGTAGGAATACTCTCGTAAACGCACCTATTTTTCACAATTTTTTATTCTTACGTCAAACGTTGCAGTAATAATAGTCCCGAGTTTAATTAAAATGATATAACTTACAAATCAAATAAAGTTTATTCATCAAAATTTATTCAATGTAAAGCAGGACAATTTTTATTTTTTAATATTGTCTACGAGACTAAAAATTAATGAACTGTCAACTCTTTAATAAAAAGTAATAAAAAAATATTCCCAGAGAGAGAGAGAGAGAGAGAGAGAGAGAAAGAGAGACAGGGAGGGAGGAAGGGAGAAACACAACAAACAAAAAATACAACAACTGAAGAATTAATATCATTTACGTCTTGGTTGCGAAAATTCAACATGCTAAGCTTCAGAGTGTCAAATACCCATATAATGGATAACGTTATCCCCTTTTTTATCTCTTCCCTTTAACTCTCTTTCGTCTACCGATTTCAATCGGAAACATCATATGTTATCTCTCACGAATTTATGTCATCCATTACGATACTAGATACATTTTTCTTTTCTGCTCTCGATCAATATTAACGATAAGAACAACGAGACTTATGAAATGTTCAAGGATCATTAATTATAATTTTATTCTACAAAGTAAATTTTATTTCAACTTCTCTATCCGATTTTATTTCACGCTGTCACCATGATTATACGCAACAGGGAATCTGTAGATATATATTTCTTTTATATTATAAGTTATGTCTAAAACGTAATAACAAACTTCTCTTACTTTTAATGCCTTATTCTGCAGAAGTTTTCTTTTATAATATCTACACAAAAGCCGCGCTTCTTTATAATACATTTAACCGGAGAAAACCTTAGCTTTGTTATGTTAAAAGGAAAAAAATGTTTATTTCGCCATTTGTAGGGCGGAAAATAATTAATGTGAAATAACGACAGATGCAGCTTTTATTTCAAATTCATTAGATAGACTGGATTGATGGAATATGTTTAGAATTCTGAAGAAACAGAAGAAACAGACTTGTTTTATATATGTAATAATTAAAATGCAATATAACTAAAATTATATAATTATTATGAAATAACTTCTCTGAAAATTACGCGAACTTTGCTGATATGAAACGACTGTTTCATGCATAGGTATCATAAATTGAAAATGGCCTTGTCAGGCTCTATTATGACTATTAATGTTAATATTCGTCATAATTAATATCTGTAGCTGGAAAATCGTGTTTGAAATTTTGAAAAACTAGATCACGTTTCACGTAATATCCACATAATATAAGAATATCTTTCGTTATATACAAGCAGAATAATTAAATTGGCCTTTTGTTACAGTAATGTGATTAAAACGTGATTTTAATTGCGCATGTAGTTGATTTGTATGAAAATTATTTGAAGATGACGATGCGGAACGATCGTTTCGTGCATGCCGGTTTGTCCGTACATGCCAATTAATATGCTTTATAAATCGGAAATGGAGACAGATAAGCTCGATCGTGGTCATTAGTGTTAATCTGTCTCTCCGTCATGATTAATGCTTACAGCCGGAAAATTGCATCTCGACGTACGAGCCGCACGCGTACTGCGTCGTCTACTCTGTGACCGATCGGCCGTCGGTGCGCGTCGCCGAAGCTGTTCTCCAATCCTTATGGCGAAGCGATCACGTATCCGCGAGGGCGGTCATCCTCGTGGGGAACAAAGTCGACCTCGTTCGCAGCCGAATGGTATCGACCGAAGGTAATTTTTTTGTCCAGGGCCTGGCCCGGATAACTTCAGCGTATCCCTTTCTTCCCCGCTATGTAGTTACCTCTATCCCAAATTGGAGATAGTCTGCGGGAGGCACGCAAAAATGGAAATCGGTGCGCTTTAAGAAACGTGCCCGAGAAACGAGGAGTCTATCTATCATTGAGGTGGCATTTAGCAACGAAATGCTGATATAGGGCGACCGTAGATAACGCAACGTACGTAAATGTACTGACGCAGCACCTCGGTTTGCCCCGATGCAAATTCTCCGAGGGTGGTGGAGCGGGAAAAAGCCATTTAAACCCCCACGGCGAGAGCGCGTCGATGCATAGAATACGCCTGCCCCGTTCCTTTAAACGTGACTAGATTAATAGCGTCTTTCTCGTAATTATACATTTTTTCGCCATAATACCGCATTTGTCTACAGGATTTCTCAGAATACAATAACGATGTTATTGTGTAGACAAATTCGGTTTTAAAATTCTAATAGCGCCGGGATTACGACTCTTGATTTTCAGATACGCATACACATTTACCTACGTTTGTGAAAATTTTCACTATAAACTCGACTTCACTATAAACTTGAATTAAAATAAAATTTAATGTTGTCACTCACCAATACGATGGGGCGGCAGCGAAGTTATGACACAAACCGCGTTGTTGAACTGTGAAACACAAACGTTCAAAATTACCGTGTCGCTCAAGATGTACGATATACTTTGAAATATGGACGGTGCAAAACAATGGCAAACGGCAAATTTGACAAATGACGAATAAAACAATGAGTTTTCTCACCTCATGGTCGCTCCGCCGGCACCCGACGCCTACTCCCAGGCCTTCTCCTTCTTTCTCATTTTCCTTGCCGCTGCTTGTCCCGTCGTAGCGCACTCACACAACCCTCTCGTACACGAAAACAGTTAATTACGGTCGTACGCGCACTAATAGTCAAAGTACGATAAACGATCGTACGGCACTTTGCATGACACTCTCGAGATTAATTGCACGCGACGCGCGCTCTGCCACTTCGGCGCTCCGCGTCGGAGGAAAAACGGCGATCGAAAGAAGTTGCGATCGCGACCCGCGAACGATTTCCGCGAATTAACGAAGCGGACGGGGCTTCTCGAACAACGGAGGATTTTAATAATAAATCCGCCGATGTGTAATTGCCAAATTTGTATTACATGACTGACGAAATGCGCGGTTAATTGCGACAGTGGTTACCTGCTAATTAAACGTATCGCGACGCCGCCCCGCACTGTATCCCCCCCCCCCCCGCGATGTTTCCGTTAATGATCGAAATTTGCAAATATTGGCAACGCCATTCCGATACCGCGCAACAGGATCCAATTGACAACGTCGAATTAACGGCTAATTAAGACGCAATGGAAATACATAACCGCAATTTAGTTTTGCACGTGTAATCCGGGTCGGGAGTATAGATCACGCGAAATAGACAGATTAATAAACGGCGAATGTGTGCCACGGCCGTTTTATTTGAATTCGACGATTTGCGAATTCGAAGAGAAAACGAGATTATTCGCCGCTCGAGCGATTATTACACCACGCTTTTCAACCCGGGGGAAAATTATGCGCGATATCTCATCCTTAATAGGCGAAAAATTCGAAGTTCACGCGAGATACGTTTCGAATACGGAGTAATTAATGAAATAATTGCCACGCGTTAACAATAAATGTTACGACGAAAATGATAATATTTCGAACACGAGATATCCGCATCGTCGAAACCTTTCTGATATATCGTTGACGATGAGTGCGAAAGTTAATTAACTGTTTGCGTACGTGAAACGCGAGCGCTTTCATCTGATATTCATCGTGTCTCGAGAGATAACGCGAATCCACAGAGCGTCTGGTGCCGTTGTCTTCTCACACCTGCGCTCATCTGCGAACAACAACAAAGCGACGTCTCTCGTAAATAACTATAATGTACTTTATACAAGTCGTAAAAATTGTGCCGGGCAATTCGTTGTGGAATATTTAATTGCACTGTAAAATGAATAGGCGGCGATTATTACGTTCTTTCCATTTCAAATCAATTGTTAATAGACGGTCGATATATACATATCGCTTGTATTCCCTGTTTCCTCAAATCCGGTTCGGTCCGGCAACTCACTATATTATTCCGCGCACTCTCTCAATTCGGAAACGACGCGAGAATTACGTTGGAGTTGATGAAAAATCCAAAGGACCGAGATACATTCGTATACGAGTGTTAAATAAATAATCGCCTCGCGCGAATATCGCGAAACAATTATTCTCCTCTCCCTGTCGCCTACAATCCTGTTCGAAATGAATAACCCGCATGAGATGAAATCATTGATGAGTAATTATGGTGCTTTACGAAATACCTTTCGCCAGAATTTTACTTATTAATTGCATAAATCAGCAACGTGTAATAGAGTCCTAAATAAATAATAAGAGAAGTCTATGTTTACTTTAATTTATTTGGTTTTTACTTCTTGTAATAGTAATGAACGTTAATTATTAAAAACTGATTTGTTTTTTATATTTGAATATCTGTTCATTTACTAAATTTAAAATAAAATTAGGGTCACTGCTGACCCACTTATGTGATTTTGCTAATGCGCCTAATATAAGATGAATTTTTATCTTTCTCTTTCCCTCCATCACTACATATATCTGAAAAGACTAATTGAAAATTGTAACACTGGTTGCGCCTCTCTTATTATCTATATATCTCTAATACACTGATAGAAGAACGTGTTGTGTCTGTAATTATAATTGCATAGTAAAATAATTATGGTGTAGAATATTATTTTTGTAGTAATTATTACTATAATGTTAGTAATGATAACCATGCTATATTTTAAAGCTGTACAATTTACACTACTAATTTTTTCATAATTGGCATCACTATAAGTACATGATTATTATTACTAATATTATTGTAATAGTTACTATAAAAATGATATTCCTGACTATAATTATTGTGCTATGCAATTATACACTGAAAAAAAATATTGTAAAATTTTCCAACTAAATTAAAATTTTGTCAGTTTAAGAATTTATGTATTTAATTTAAATGCATAAATTTTAAGTATTTGTATAGTTAATTAAAATATATAAATACTTGAATAGAAAAAATTTAATTTAGCTGGAAAATTTATTCAAATTAACAACATTTTTTTCTCAGTGTGGTAAATATTACATATTTTTCTATCAGTGAATATAACTGTTTGAGAATCATTCAGAAAATAATCGTAATTTTGGTGTCTCTGTTGCGATCGAATCCTGAAAGATGATAACGCGACGAAATACGAAGCGACAGCTCTCTTCTCGAGCCTCGCCTCGAAAATGATAACACCCTCTGCGTATACGTCGTAGTACGCGTTATACGCAACAAAACGAGCTTCAAGGTTGCCCGCCAATCAAACGCTTCTTCGAAATGTTCACCGCTCGCTGGCGTACGGTTGTTCGATACAGCGTACACAGAAGCGCCGAGGTATTGTCATCCGTACAGCGAGACTCGCGAACAAACAGCGACGCGTTATTATCTCCATGAAGCGCAATTGTGTCAAGAAGAAAAAATTCTTTAATAGGCTTACACAAGTTAAATAATTCTCGCGCATGGCATTTGCGTTTCTTTAAACAAATTTCGGTTAAGCGGCACCGTAAATTCCCTGTCAGGTCTTGAATATTCTTCTAAATTAATTCAAATTCACTTTGATTACGTTAGAAAAAAAACTCCCGGAAAGCACAATAATACAAAAAGAAATTAAGTGTTCTGTATTGTTGAAAATAATTTTATAAAATTTGCTATTTTTTATTTATCATTGAGAGAGAATTGACATTTAAGTCATTTGTTTCATATTTATCCGAAAATCGCGAAAATAATTAGATGACTCTGAACGGTTTTATGCAATGAAATTAACATAATTCGAAATTGATTATTTATCATATATATTTTATTCTGCATTTTCCAAGTGACATACGCGACATGTCTCGCGTGCCCACTCACGAAAGATTTTTCGGGGCGCGCGGTGCCATCTCCGGTTTAATCGATTTCATCATTTTACAGAGGGCAAATCCATGGCGACGTCTTACGATTGCAAATTCATCGAGACGTCCGTCGGAATTAATCACAACGTCGACGAGCTGCTGGTCGGCCTGCTCACGCAGATTCGCCTGAAGCTGGAGAATCCCGAGAGGACCAGGGAGATGTTCCGGAAGAGGTCGCGGAAGAACCGCAGCAAGTCGCCGCTGGGCTCGTGCTCGGAGAACAACTCGCCTAAGAAGTATCGCGGTAGTAGGACCAGCACCAGCCTGAAGGTGCGCAATTTACTCGACAAGGTCTGGGCGCGCGACAGCAAGTCGAAGAGCTGTGAGAATCTGCACGTTCTATAAAAAAATTAAAAAAAAAAGAAAAAGGGAAAGAAACCGACGTCGAAACCGATCGTCTGGATTCGGAAGATGATCCGGATCCTGAAGCAGCGGGCGTAGCACTTCCATTGAAACGTCTTACGCTTTCGGAACAGTCTTCAAACACGAAGAGGTCAATGGGGCGACTCTCGTCGGAGAAGAGGCCAAGTATCGACCGCACCACACTAGCTCTCGACTTGACGGGAGAGAAGGAGGCACGTGCGTATCGCTTTGTAATGAAGTATAGCGACCTTTCCGGCCGCGTTTCTCGACGTCGCGCGTTGTTGGCGCGCTCTCTCTCTCTCTCTCTTTCTCTGTAGACCAGGTAGCTTTTTATATTTCCGACGTGGCACGCAGCGCGTCCGATTAATCAATGCTCTATACGTAAGTCCGTTTTCATTTCGCTCTTGCGACGTTGAAAATTTCAATATATATTCCGATATTAAGCGGGTCTCAGCTTATTTCTCATTGTGTACTGATGTTTCGATTATCTCCTGATTTATGCGCTGCGCAAAAACCCAAGCAGATCAAGCTGGTATTTCTTTTGCGATCTAATCAAATGTTTTAAAGAAGATTGATCGTTGGACCTTTCATGGCTCCTATAAATTCCGGCCGTAAGTGATAAAATGTTTTTAATCCCGAAGTGTGAGTATACAATCTTTGTGATTACCGTAAAGCGCAAATATAGGCCACGGAGGATTGGCTTGGCGTGTATCTCGTGAAAAGCGTAGGCGTCGTTAACGCGAAGAATACGTTCGCGCCTGAGAAGAAGTCGTAAAATAAAATGCCTCTGAAGTAAAGTGAAACACGACACCGAAGGCAGCAATCAGCGCGGATTACTACAGGCGAACTCGTTATCGTACATTACCGAGACCATTAGGAGAAAGGGAATCGCATCGATCTATATCGCGTCATCTGCTCGGCCATGATCTCGTGTCGCAGCCTAAATGTGCGTGCGAGAACGAAGAAGAGGCGCTCTCTCCGAAAGATCGAGGGATATATATATATATATATATATATATATATCTATGTTCTTAAGGCTAATTATAAAGGGGCGTAAGGGCGCGCTCCTGTATACGTTTTACGTATTTTGCGGTTTACATAATGACGAAACGCGCGCGCGCGCGCGCGATTATATTTACACCGACGTTTTGCATTTCAATTTTGTACGGGATGGAGCTTTCCATCGAATCGAAGCGGAGATCGGCGATCTTCAGCGCTGTGCTTCAGCGAGTCGATGGCTTGTTGACCCTTTCGCGCTCAGCAATTTTGACTAAAATCTCGTGTATACCCGGATTCGGAGATAGATAGCAATACGGGCAGAGGGATGGCTTTCCATTGCGGTTCCTCTAGTATCCGTTGAAGCAGTGATTCTCAAATCTTTTTCCGCTGATAATACGGTGATGAGTTTTACGCGAGATATTACGTTTGCGCATTTAACGTTTGATTCACTTAATTCGATGTTATATGCTGGACAAATAAAATTTACATTAAGTAAACTTATAGACTAAAAACAGAGACGAGAGATAGGGTGGAAATTTGAGACTTTCGATGTGATTTTAATTCATTTTTTAGAAAAGTGGAGACTTTTTAAACACTGACTATATATAGTTCGTGTTTACTGTCGGAATATGTGTAAAATTTTTTAGCATTTTAGTTGTGAATACTTAATTGTATGAATTAAATCTATTTGTAGCGCAAAACTGAAAATGAATAACTTATTCTTATATGTATATCTCGTCTCTTCATTACACAAAATTATTTATAAATTATCTTGAAATATTTGAGAATAATAATTTACGTCATAAGACCCATTAGCATAAATTTACGGTGTTTAATAATCAATACATTGAAGCAATATGATAGGGTAATTAGTGGGCGGTTGTATAACGAAATTTCCGCTCTATTCAACTTTATTAAAAACCTATAATAAGTTTAATAATTATTTTATCATTATTATTTTATAGTACAATAACTTTGTATTTACTATTTAATTTTATTTAATCCAAAAATGCTGAAGCACCCTCAACATTTTCCTTTATCGTTTAACAACCGTTAACCATTAAAGGGAATTTGAACATATCTCTGATCGTCATATTCGGATCAAAGGAACTGGAATGCGTAAAATAGAACGAGCGCAATTCCAAGCAGAACCGCAGATCCGGAATGATTTGTTTCTAACGGGAGGATCGTCATAAATCATTATTAAGGCGATCCGAGGGTTGAGATCGAATAGCAAAGCGAGTACCATAAATCGATGACAGCTGAGGACCATTTAGCCTTTCGACAGCCGCGCATCTGTATGGTACGTTGAGGCACGCGGGTATCGGGTTTTACGATGAAACGGGAGAATACCCCGTGTTTATATTAATAATAAACGAGCAATTTCCTTCATCTGAAAATATTGACTTTGTATAATTGAGCATTATATTCTCATTAGATGAGAACATAATGCTTAAATCGCGTATATCGTATCTCTCGTCTCGCCACGCGTTTACGCGATCAGCCGCGAAATGCCGAGAGAATGCGCAGCTGTCGGGGGGGGGGGGGGGGGGAAGGGGTGAGTTAAACGGTGCAAGCGTATGCACCGTGAAATACGCGAGGTCGCGAGAGAGAGATAAGTGGGTCGCCTCCCCGGCCACCGCCACCGCCGTGGATTGCCATTCCCAGAATTAAAGGGTTCTGATACCGAAGCTAGCGAAACACAACATAACGCGACGCCAGCAGGCGAACCGAATCGCCGCGGCCGCCGCAAAAGGTCGTCCGCATGCGACAAGCAATTAATTTCCTAACGATCTCGATACCGTCGGAAACTCCGCGGCGCGGAACGTTAACACCGAAGGAAGGGTCGACCTGCGCCGAGCCCGCGAACACGCGCGAGAGAGAAATCCCTCCCCGGTGGAGGACTTGCTACTATTACGCGAATACGAGTTTTATTTTCATTCTCTCGGCGGGTATGTACAAGTGAAATTTCGCATAAGCAACTTCGAAACTGATACGATACGCAGATTATGTCGGGAGTTGCGCATTTTTATTCAGTCTATACGAATATATATTTCGTGATGAATTTAATGGGATTTAAAGGGATGTTTCTCTTCCCTGATATTTTCACGCTGCACTTCGGGTTTACATTACGTGCAACTTTTCTTTTGCGATAGGCGGTAAACAAAAGATACATACGCGAAACTGAAATGTAATATATGATCTCATTTTAAATTTGTTAATCGGGAATTAGATTCCGCGACTGGTGCTACGACTAATGTTGCGGGTGTAGGCGTGATAAAAAAAAAAAGAGAGATTTTGATTGTATCACACACAACTGCAATAATACTAATGCTCCGGCGTGAATAAAAACGGAGCGCTGTTCCTTGTTTATCTGAACACGTCCATATCCGCGGGCGAATATACGTGGGATACGCGGGACACACTGCAAGATAATATAGTTATTAATTCTTTCCGCATTCCGCGTAAATCCTCTGGCGTCGTGCCTGCCTGTCGTTGCCCACTTTAATTATCTAAATTACACGGAGATACGCTAAGGTGCGCCTACAGAGCGTCGAGAGCTGCATGCGCTGCATAATCCGCCGCGATATAAACGCATTGGAATTTTTTCGCAACTGTATTATTCATTCCGCAACATTTGACGATCCAGCGGCGAGCTGCACACCGCCGCCGCGTATAACGTGTGTATTTTTGGTTCCTTTCATTTACAATACATTACTTTATATCCAATAAATGTACGTGTTTCTCTTTATTTCTTTTTTGAGCCTCTCGGTTCTGTGTGCACCTAGACTCAGGTCTACACGACAAAAAGTTCGAGCTTTGAAGTAACTCGTAAGAAGCGGAAAAATGGAAAGAGATCATTGTTATTGGATATACTTGACATCTCGAATTTATCATAAGATACGTCGAACGATATAAACCGTAGTAAAAAATCTAGTTTCAATCTAGATTGTCCGCGTAACTCAAATTGTTATTGCAAGTGATACGGAACAACGGGTTCCTAGTATCTTTAATTGAGTAAAGCTGTTACGTGTTACAGCTGTCCGTACTTCCATTGGATTTAGCTTCCACGAAGTTCCTTTTTTTTTACGTTACAAGTATAAAGTACATCAATACAGAACACATTCTTTCAATATATTTTTCTTTTCAACTAAAACTTTTAAATTAATTATGTCGCTACTCTCAACGTAGTTCTGTTTATTATTGTTCATTAATGACATTTCTTTTATAATAACTAAGGATAGATATAATTATTAAAAATTATTACGCATTTCTATATCGTGGGTGAAAAAATAATAAATTATTAATTAATTAATGTAGCTAGAAATTCTTATGATTTTGTAATGTAAATTCTCAGCTATATCGTGGGTGAAAAAATAATAAATTATTAATTAATTAATGTAACTAGAAATTCTTATGATTTTGTAATGTAAATTCTCAGTGATTTGGCATTTTAAACGCTAGAAAATGTCAACACTTTCTTTTTAATTACCGAAAAAATTTTAATATATTTTAATTCAAGATATAATATTTCATTACTATTGATTAATTTTTTCTTTTATTTAATTACTCCTTTCTGAGAAAGAAATTAAAAAAAAAAGTTTCAAAAAAGCTTGAAGAATAAATATTAATTATTCTTTTAATACAATTTAACATCAATTTGTATTATTACATTTGTTATGAATATTATAATTCTACATGTGTTTCATTTAATTTACAATATTTGCTCGTTAACATATGTAAATATTATAGTTTAGAAGCACTATATTTTGAAAATTTAATTACGCATGTAAATTTTGAAATTGATATGTATGGAAATATTTTTCTTTAATCTGTTAAAAATTTTTTGTTAAATTTGAATTGATTTATGTTATATGGAAAAATTGATTTTTATAAAGAATATTTTTTGGGGTTTCGCTTTTCTCTTTCTCTCTCTCTCTCTCTCTCTCTCTCTCTCTCTCTCTCTCTCTCTTCTTTCTTTTCTTCTCCGCTCAAAATAAAAATATGGAGTTTTTAATTGTATTTAAATCGGAAGGTATTATTAACGACAAGTGGATATTTGTTCACAGAGAGAAAAGCGAACCAAATGCTTGCGGGAAACAGTTGCGAGAAATTCATACGTTTCCAATTACGGTTCCATTTTTCAGCTTAATAATCGTGAAGCTGTCGCTTTGAAGAGCAGAGACGTTTCACAATGCTATGTTTTCGACGCGATAAACGATAAAATTGTGTCAAGTCAATGAATGATAATGTAAGTGTAAGATAAATGTTAACTTGGTGACCCATTGTTGTCGCGTTTCGAACATGAAACGTTTTCTTGTATTCGAAATGTGTTATTACGGAAGCAATTTTTACGAGACAAGTCTATTTTACCATATCCGAGTGATCATAAGGGTCGGTCGCGCTCGATCGACGGCCGAAAGGAAAATCATTGTTCACGTCGCCATCGCAGCGACAGCGGGAAATTTCGGGGCCAATTTGTCGATCGTCTTTGCTCGACTCACACTGACTGGCAGACGGTCGTTTGTAACTTTTGACACGCGAAACTCGCGAATAACGTTCTTCTTGCTCGTGTGGCCAGTTATATAGGTATGTACATAATTTCCGCGGCGTCATTGTGAACTGAATATAAAACGCGTGTTTCTGCGATGCAGAATTTAAGGAGTTAACAGTGGAGAACGGGCTCGCGAAAATGGTCCAAGTGTCATTTAACTAGAAAAATGGAAAAACGGAACTTATACATAGCTCGTGCGTAATGTTGATTAATGGCAAGAGACTTTCGACCTCGGCCGTTTTAAAATGCAATTGCAAAAGTACGCGGTTTTTACAGACATGTCTTCCATCGATTAACAAAGTATACCGACAAACGGCTGCGTCGTTTCGTAGTTCGCAGAAAACGCGAACGCGGTAGTGCGGCGATAATACGAAGGGGAGACGCGAATCCGAAGGATGATAAAAGTTTAAACCAATAACGCATATTAAAAGTATCGCCTTGTTGTTAAAAGGCTCGCAAACTTTCGGCGATGAGGCGTGATAGCACTATCGCCGGCTTCTCGGCAATTTAACGGCCACGGTACGTAATACCGTACCAAGGCGACGGGCTTAAGGCGGGTTAATAATTTAATATGAGCGCGTTATCTCGCGTGACTCGCGCACAGTTCATAATAGCGTAATATATTGCCGCTCGTAATATCGTGCACCGGGCCCTCCTCGAGAATCGTCCGCGGTACGAAGGAATCGATAGCACGCTTATATTCGCTTATTTTCTACCGACGGCCCATTGTTCGCGACACCGAAGTGAATTCGAGTGGCGATCGATGGCCTCGTGTCATCGAGCGCGCGAGAACGTCGGTTTCCCCATCGTTTTTCGTTATAGTTATGGTCATGGTGGCCAGCTTTTTCTCGATAATGGGATCCTCTTAGCTCGTAATCGTAATAATCGTAATTACACGCTATAAATTACATAAAATGTATCGCAACCTCTTGAGGAAATTCATTAGCCGACACTACGCGTTGTGCACTACGCCGTTCGGTGCGTATTTTCTTTCTCCGGTAATACATTTTTTGTTTCGGTAAAGAAAAACAGGGCAACACCATTGAAAAAATATTTATCGCGAGTGTTGGCGGAACAAGTCAAAATATCGTGTAAAAATATATATTTCAAACGCAGGAAAGTTGTTGAAAATACGGACCAAAATACAAATTGCTCTGAGCAAATTGACAAATAAAATAAAGGTTATTATTTTGTATTTTAGAAGCAAAATATTTATGTCAAACGCACGGATTTTGAAATATTGCATTGGCTCCAGATGCACGTATTACACGCGAAGTGTATGCTTTGTATATTATTATGGTTATAAAGGATATGCGATAAAATCTTTTAAACCTTGCTCGTTCGTATTTCACACCTCCATGTTGCTCTACCTCGTTCGTTTAAAAAAATGCAAATACGGGAATTTCACCGGACCGACGTTACACGACAGCTCGTTCAACAGCTATATAACCTTAATCCCTGGACGTTTAAGTTATCTTTTTGCCGAGAAGTAAACGACGTATAAAACGCTCGTTATCTATACCAATAGAAATAAGATGTCAAAAGTATCGTACGACAATTGTTGGATTTGAACTGGAGCGTTATGAGAAGCGGTATACACAAGCGATGCTAATTTATTCTTTCCGCAGGATATTCCAATAGAAATCCCAATTAGAAGACTTGCGGCGACTTCAAAAATTGTAATGCCCTTGTTAGTCGCAAGTTTTTCGCATTTTTATTCCGTCTACGTTCTTCTACCGCGGCCGATCTCATCGTGCAATTTGCGTTTCATAATCTCCACGCAGATTCTCCAAGAGTTCACTGTATTAGCGCGTGGATTAATAGCGTAACCTCGCCTCGGCAGCTTCGATTTTCGACGCAGCCGAATATGAATACGTCTCTATATGTTTACGCGCGACAACGAAAACGCGACAAGTGCGGCGCGAGATGCATTTCACCGCGGGCGCTCGGCGCGATGGAACTAAACTATCCGTCGAAAGCAACACCGGTTTCAATTTCCGCGCACGCCGGCGATGCATTTACATGCTTACGTGTAGAGTGCGTATACAGTTTACAATTGATACACGATAGCTCGTTAGTGAACTCCGATTGTCGATTTAGGACGGCACCCCTTCCCCTCTCACTCTCTCTCTCTCTCTCTCTCTCTCTCTCTCTCTCTCTCTCTCTCTCTCTCTCTCTCTCTCTCTCTCTCTCTCTCTCTCTCTCTCTCTCTCTCTCTCTCTCTCGCTAGCTTGCTCACTCTTCCTCTCAGAGTAGCGAGAAGAGAACCGCGCGGCACATTACCTGCAACTATATTGATTGCCGTTTGCCGATTGGGATATTGTCGCCTTGTATTAGGGGACGGTGAGTGGATCAAGTAGCATGTATGTATGTATGTACACCTTACTAATTCGAAGCCCCGCGCACGGGAAAGGTGCACGCGATATTTATTTTTGTAATGCTATATATATATACATATATATGCACATATACATGCACATATTTTCTTCCTACGCTACACTGCGTTATCTTGATGTCTGTTTGCGTTTATTCACGTCAGTCGCTTTATAATTCCATTTATGCACACAGCCGAGCCTATGCGAGCGTAATTCGCGATTTACCGTGCTTTTCCATGACGGACGATAAATAGCGATCTGCAGCGATCCGAAAAAAACGAAAGTACGAAAGAAAGAAAGTTCTTTTTTTTTCCCTCGGTTCTAGGAATAGCTCCTCGCCGCTATTTGCATTTAAAATTACTCGATCGGGTCGAAAGTGCATGTGGCTGTATACGCAGAGCGTTTTGTTCGCTACTTGCATGGATTTCTATTTATCTTTATTTATCCTTATTTTTACGCAGCTTGTTTACGTGTTCAAATAACCGCTGGCAAATGCAGCTCGGGTTCATTACGATATATGTATTCACGGAAGAAAATTCAAATAGCGCAAGTACGACTTGAATTTTTGCTTGGAACGACGAACGGATAGAGGTTTCAATTTTTAGATCGTCAACAATTTGTTATACCGAAATCTCTGTGACGTAAAAATCGATCGGTGTAGAGCGAGATAACTCGAGAAGCGTTTGGGGGGGAAGACTTATTGTCGGACTAGATTTCAAAGAACGGATTTGCGGCACTTCGCACAGTGTCCGCGATTACATATGGGGATCAATGCATCGGCACGTGTTGTCGCATCGCCGAACGAAACTATCGACAACCCGCGATCGGAAATGCCAGTCGTAATTACTGTCATATTAGATTACCAATTGGTGCCGGCATTAAACCCGCGGGCTTAACATTTAACGTTGGCATTACTTCGGGTAGCTTCGAACGACGACCGTTTTCGCTGCCGTGCTCGTACATTTATAATAAAAGTATATGTTTAAATGAAATAAGGTAAACGTCCCAATGACCAGATATGTATCTCTATATCCCGACACTTATCATTATTAATCTCGTACACTCTCCTTGATGTAATATTAAAGTTTAATTGCAATGTTTAAGATCGCAATTAAAATTTAACATCATAATAAAAAAAGCATCTGACATTAATAAATTTTTGTGTAGGTGTCTAGATATAAATACATGCCCGGTCACTGCGACGTTTATCTTACTTGTGGTAAATTGTCAAAGGCAATCTTGTGGCTGTCTATCGTTCGAAAATGTTCGCATTGTTGAAGAGAATAAATGAATTAAGCAATAGTAATAAAACGTTGAAATTTGGGACTTAATGTTTGATTTTGGCGGGGAAAAAGACGAAAGGGATCACAGGGCGATAAAGGAGATAATTAAAGAGCATACATGAGTGAAGTGCCGAAGCGATTTAATGAGTAGTGAAAATTCGGTAAATGCGTATCGCTCTATCAATGGCGATTAATCTACGTGATATTAGTGCTTCGGAGTGAAACATGAATTGCGTATCACTGCATATTACCGTGAATATCGAATGATTTCGACGATTAGCCCTCCCAATGTGGCTACACGGGAAAAAGATACAAATTCGCTTTTTTTAATTAAGTAATTACGATAAGCTAACATGTTCGCACTGCAAGAGAGCGAGGAGTTAAAAATTTTCGAAAATAAATTTTGACTCGAGCGCATTGAGAAACATTTTATATTAATAAGTGCTAAGGAAAGAAGTACTTAAACAAATCGTTTCTTTTCCGATACTCTTGGATTATGGAGATTAAAGAGAATAATCCTCTCTCTTAAAAATCACCGAGGAAAATCATTTTTGTGGGGAAAAAGATGCGCAACGGTAAAAACTTTATCCGCCGATTTGCGCGGGGCTTTGTAAGTACATAAGTGAAGTAACGAATTAAGCGATTAATCGATTAACATGTCCAAAGTGCGTATGACTGAACGATGAACGTCTACCTTGGGCACTCGCTGGGATTTAAGACAGTCGATTTACCGCCATAATCATTAAAAAAAAGAAACATTTCTCGAGTATCCGCGTGATCGTTGTCGTTAAATGACCGGTAATAATTCGTTATGTAATAATTTCGCAATCAATGATGCACCATCGCCGATATTCGTTGCGTCAACATGCCGCCCGCTTGCATGTAACGTCAGTTTTTGTTTTATCACTAGCGCGATATACGATAATACGTCGAAGAATGTAAACGGTTTTCATAATGAAAGAAACGGCTTTTTCGATTTATTCCGAGAAAACAATCGAAGGGGGCTTAAAAAAATAGCAAGTGTAAATACAAACTATATAAATATAAAATTGCTGAATCTATATTCAATTCCAATTGAATTCAAAAGTTAAATATAAAATAACGAGGCAAACGTAGCTTCCTTCATTGTATTTTATTTTATCGAGCATAAATATCGTTAAATTTGGCGAGGACAAAATATGTTAAATTCTTTATAAAATTGAATTTTTTGTCCCTTTAGATTTATGGATATAGATATTTTATTTATTATATAAAATTATATTTAATTATACTTCTATTCTTCCTTCTTTGTACATTTTGTATTAATGTAGAAACGAAATTGGCCCCAAAATTGCGTGGGACCCAATCTATGCATTTTTTGTCTTTCATTTCAAATTAAAGTTTATCTTTGGCAACCTGTATTGATTCCCTGAGATTGCCTCAATTGAAAACACTGAATAATAATGTTGTGCAGAGTATACGTATCAAAATGTGTCATCTCGAAGTAATTTTCAGTCTGTATTCCATAAATTCGAACGGAGATTTGATTACATAGAAAGTGTAATGGAAGTTTTACAAAAGATGCGATTGCCTTGTGAATTATAAATAAGGAACACAGCTCTTTTAAGCTCTTAAGGATCTCTCGCCCGTGAGAGATACAAATGCCGGGAGAAGGTCCCGTCGCCACCAACCCTCGTTTCTTCATTGCTCGTTATCCTTGGGTCGGTAAATAATGGTGCTATTTATGTATTTAACCCTTTCCTTCTCGGTGATGTTATATAAGTGAAATTGTGGTAGAAACAATTAAAATTTCTTCATTATTTTATGGCTTCCACAAAATCCATTTTTTTTATTCATCTATACATATTAAGTTTAAAAATCTGAATAATTATCGTGAATTGGCTTTACATAAATATAAAGATTTCACACAGAATATACTGAACAAACCAGCTTTAAGATTGGAAGCTTTAACACTGATGTAATCGATAAAAAGATTAAAAAATCGATATTTATGTCTCTACTATTTCCCATAACTAAAATACAAATTACAATAAAAAATAGAAGAGAAAAAAAATGCGGAAACCTTCCTGCTCTAGTTCTCTACTTGTCACTCCATTTTTTTTAAATTACAGATATTGTTGAAATCACTCTTATTTTAATCTAAAATGCTTCATTAAGAAATGACATAAATTTTTATAACCGCATACTATGAATGAAAAGAGAAAAAAGCTCTTTAGTCCAGCTATGAAAACGATTAATATCAAGATACATATTACCAATCTCATTTTAATGGCAATGAGTGAGCGTATGTAAAATAATTTTATTAGTAAAGTAATTTCAGTATTGGCAAAAATATATTTGTCGGCAAAAAAATGTTTAGGAGACGATGCGTATGGGAAACGAAGCGAGCTCGACGGGATAATTACAAATAATGATTTTCCGTCCATCCAGCGTACAATTTTAACGAGGACGATCGCAATGCGGACGATCACGTTCCAGGGAAATTGTGCACGAGTATCGTGTATGCTCGATACACCCCTTTTACCGACTTCCGCCAGAGGATATCCCGGCAAAGTGCCGCGTCAAGGGACGACGATAAAAAAAACACACACACAATTGCCATGCACGATGGCCCTTTGCATCTCAACGTCGTTCCGGGCGATTCTTTATTTCGGACAATAATAATTTATTACTTACGAAATAATTAATATTTTAACAGTCGAGCGTAACATCCCTTCGCTCTTACCTTCCGATTTTCCATGTGATTTTCCACAGTGAATCAATTTATTAAATAATCTGAAGGAAAACTCCTGTGCTTGCTGAAAAAAACTGAAGCGTTTGTTGTACGGCTTAATAATGCATATCACGAGTGATATTGTCGAAGATAAGCACTTTTCAAGAAAGTATAATAATCATTCAACAATTTTAATTCGATAACAAAATGTAAAAAGTTTTCAGGCTATAAAATAAGGTGATTTACCTTACACAGACTGCAATTCTATATTATAATATTCTTTATGATACCTTACAGTTAGTTTTTATACATTATTTTCGCGTTTAGCTGTGCCGATTAAAATTACTTTGTAATATAAATTTTGTAAACGCGCCGTTAAGATTGTAATAGCTAATGTTCTATTAATCTAATTTGAAAAAAAAAATTTTTTTAACGCATTGATCTGCGATCGCATAACTATGATTGATACATTTTGATATATTTGAAATTTGATATGACAGCCAATTACTTTTTTATGCTAAACACATTGTCCTTCTGTCTCGTCATTTAATCATAATTCAATTATAAAGTCCTCAATTAAAAATAATCCTCTCCGCAGCCACGAATTATATTTTACGCTATGGAAACATTAATCTGGATGATAATAAAGAATCATCTGTTGTGTGTGTATAATCGTTAGACTGAGATAAGTACTATATAATTATCCGTAATGAATGAAAATACCAATAGGTGTTTTAATCGTATGCACAATTATTTAGTTACCGATAAGTACGTAATAATTATTGCAACTAACATTGCTTTCGTCCTGCGATAATATGTATATAATAATCGGCAAACATTTTCATCGATAGAATTTGCGCGTGGCCGTCTTTGCGCGAAAAGTCCGAGATAAAATCGCAGTCGGTGGAGGACGATTGAAGACGCAAGGGGCGTCTCGCGCGTGCACGAATTACCTATATATAGATTTAGATTTAGGAAACGCTGATTGCCAGGTACGCCGTATGCTAATGCAGAACACGACGGGGAAGCCGGGTGTTCGGCGCGTACCGGCGCACTGACGAATATATTGCGGACCATAGCCTAGCGATTAGGCGATTTCACAAATCGATGTTATATATCTGTACCTGTACACGTATAAGAAGTAAACAAAAAAAAAAAAGAAGAAAAAGAAGAAAAAAAGAACACCGGCCTCCCCACCGGGGCCGGCCGAAGATTTTCTTGTCTCTTTCCATGAGTGTATCGTAACTTGTACCAATGTCCCGACGCAGCATAGCGATTTACATAGCGATTAACTATAACATAATACACCAATCGAGCGGGGAGTACGGCGTCCGTATTCCGTTATTTTTCTCTTGAGGCAACGGTTTTCAAAGCTCCAGGCGCCATATCCTCACATAGAAAAGAAATGGGAAAAGAATCGTTCGTGAATTTTCTGAACGGATTTCCCACGAATTTTTCCACAGGGAGAGGAATTCCCGTTCCCCCTTTTTGTAAAATAATTTACGCAAATATTTATCATAGTGCTTATTCTATTCGACCAAGCGTGGCGATCGTCTTGCTCGGGAACTTGGCGTTGCTCGCGTCTGGCCCTCGGGTGCGAAATGCCGGCCTTTGGAAAACGCTGCCTTAAGATGGCTTTTAGACGTGCGACTACAAGGGACTATTTCATGCCGGAAAGTTTTCGGGATCGATAAAGTACCATCGACGTGCCGTCCCGTCCTTCTCGTGATTCACACTTTTCGGAACGATTCGTGGACATATTGCCTTGTCGTATTAATAGTAAGTGCGCGAGAAAATATTTCGAGTGATAAAGCGAATTGTAAAAAAAAAAAAAAAAACGCCGAACCGTCACGACCAAGTTATGCTATCGTGCGAATAAACGTCGAGAGAAATCGCGAGCGAATTAATAATAGATGTCCTAGTGTCATGAAATACCCCGTTTAATGTTCATCGTTTAACACACGCAGTGTAATTATATATGTAATATATAAAAGGAATTTTCATGGTGAAAAATCAAAAGTAGCAAGTAAATACGTGATAAATAAAGAAGAACAATTTGATTAAAGTAACATAGAATTTTACAAGTAATATTAATATATCCAAAAATATACACCTTTCCCCACATGTATACAATGCCAAAACATTTTAAACCGTTCTGTTTCGTGGAAAGCTGATGTTTATATTTTTTTATCAAAGCCATTGTAAAATTTAATTATTTGCAGAAAGAAAGAGCTTTTCCTTATATTTTTTATCAAAGCCATTGTAAAATTTACTTATTTGCAGAAAGAGGGCTTTTCCTCGAAATCCTATTTATATACTTTTAACAACTACATTTATCGCTAAAACTTTCTATAAACCCAAGAAACCTTTTTAACTGTTGGCATTTACAGCAATTATATTTTGTGCGTTAAAATCTTTATTTTAGGGGCAAGTGTTTTATTTTGCCATGCGTAAACGCTTCGCGCGTTTTAGGTATAACGTTCTATAACTTACCGTAATTTCTTCTTCATATCCGGTCGAAATGTCCACGAATCGTCGATCGAACGCATCCAGAAGCTCCATTGCGACCTGTCGTCCTTTCCGTCACCGACATCGAAAAACGACGGATTGAACTTGAAGCCTGCAAAGAGCGCGCGTGATTACGAAAAAAAAAATTGCATGGAGAGACGATTGTTCATTCGGCGACAGAGAAACAGAAGAAAAAAAAAAGGGAGGGACAAGAGAAAATTATTCCGACGGTGCTCCGCTATTGCGAATATTTGAGGGAAAATGCGAAAAAAAAGTTCAATTTTTGGACACCAAGTGGAGAACATCCACGTGATTCCATTGACTACGAGAAATAATTCGACGTGTTAGTTTCTTACGATGTTTTTATCCCGTGTATTAGATCTTTATATATACATTATATACATAAACATACACATAACACACACACATACACACATAAAAACACGCACGTATGCAAAACTCATACACGAGCTACGCCCCCGTATAGCGTATAACGTGACGTATTTATGTGAATTTTGTCATTTTACTAAGAACGAATGTATTTGCCGTATAATTACAAAGGAAAAGAATTCAACTTACTATAATGCCGCATATAATATATACATCTAGCTCCCGCGCATGGCGTTTTATTTTACGAGACGTATTACAGAACTTTTTTCAGATTATCACGACCCAGTAAAGAATGTAATTGTAAAATGTAATCAATAAAGAATTTTGCCTAATAATTCAAGAGTGTTTCTTGCCCGATGCTGATTATAATGTCGATCTTCTTAAGAATGCCGACGAACTTCTGATTTACAGTACAATAAAAGCGAACGAAGCGAAATTTTGTTTTTATTAACTTCCTTTCAATATTAAGCTTTAATTAATATATTACAGGAGAATTTGGAATAAAAGTTAAAAACCGAATAAAACATCAACCTTACGAATCTAATGTGTGCATCAGTTTAGATTTAACTATATGAAAGAATATATATCTGCTATATATGATTTCAATATGAAAAATATTACTTAGATGCAATATAAAAAACAGTACACAAAAGTAATGTAAAAAGGAAGTATCGAGATTCATGAGAAAACATTGTATTCCTGGAGAAATATTTCTTTTAATTCCTCACATAATTTTCTTCAAAATTTTCATATAAATTTTGTAATTTTTAAAAAAATTTCTATGTCTCAAACTCTTTATACGAAAATTGAAATACTTCTAAAATATTGAAAAAGTCTACATCTTTTTTACAATTCTTTATAGACGGAATCCGGAATTTTGATATATTTTAAGACTTCTCATAATTTTCAAAGAAAACTTATAAAAGCTCAAGAAATTCAAGGAATTTTGAAAAGTAATCTTCATAAATTTGGTCATATAATTAAAATATGAAAAATTAAAATCAGAAAAGTGCTTAATATTACAAGATGAATATGAGAATTTTTTTCACCAAAGATATTTTCTGTTGTAAAGATAACGAAGAAAAGTACACACGTAGGGAAACGTAATGGAACTAATTTTTCTCATTTCTTGCTTTGCTTTTATTTTTGTTATCAATACTCAGTTAAACGATGTCATTTAAATGTCATAAGATCGATAACTTGTCGATTCGGAATCTGCGTTGAAATTCCAACATTCTCGAGTAACAAAAAATTGCCTATATGAGAGTGTAATGGGTGTTTGATACATTCTTCAATATTTTTGGTACATGATATACATGTGATACATAATCTCATCAATATCTCTTCAATATCGTTTAAGAAGATTGATTTGAGAATTTACTTCCAAAATTCATAAAATTTATTCGAAATTATAAAATAAATAAATACAATTTAAAAAACTCGTTAAAATGAACATATATTTCAAAAATGTTCGACTTATCTTCGAAATTGAAACGTTAGATAATGTCCACATAATATGTAGCGTTATCTATAGAAAAATATTTATCTATAAATAATTATTTAGATAAAGAAATTACTTTATATTATTAAATATATCTGATTTTTATCTAAATTAAAACTTAATCTTCATGTTTAATTTAAATAAAAGAAATATTATCGCTTTCAAAGTATTTAATAAGTTAATGTAAACAACAAAGGGTATGAAGTATTATCCTTAGCTTCAACTTCCGAATTACTTAATCTAACAGAAGAATTTTTTGATCTAAAACAACAGGTGGAACAGATCTGAAAATGATAACGCTAAATTGTCCCTAAAACTACAAGTCCAAAAAACTTTTACAAGGAACTTCGTGAATCATAATGTGACTTATATATTCCTTTTATATTTGTCAACTTTGATTTTTACTTGCGTATTGCTCCAAATAAAAAACAAGGAGCCTGTGCCATATATATATATTTACACAGTCTAATGCCTAAGCATATCATTGTAGATAATTACAAAGTATCTAAAATACAGGCACAACACTCATAATATCTCTTGTTATTACGTCGATTCGGAAATGTTGCTCCCGATAAATAATACAGCAACACCTGAATCGCTCTCTCGTAAGAGGTTAAGGACGAAGAAGAGCAATTGCCTAGCTCCGAGAAAACCGCAGATAAAATAAGAAAAATCTATTAAACATTAAAGAGCATCTGCAGAATTTTTCTCAGAAGGGGGGGAGGAGAGGCAAGTACTTCTTTTTACCCTCCTAGATTCCTTTGTTACCGATCTGGGCGATCGTGCATGCATCATTTTCCAGATGGGGGGGGGGGGAAGGGGGCAAGTGCAAGTTCCTGCTCCCCCCCTTCCCTGCGGACACCTTTGATATTAGATATTAGATCTATTAGATAAGATATTGTATAAAACAACGACGTACCTGTCGGTGATCGGGCACCATCGGAGCTTTCACGCCGGGAGGTCCGCTCGGGGGGGGACGATTTCGATCGATTTCCCGGGCCGCAGCGAAAAGAGCGATAATGACGTTCAATGGCGATCGCGCGCGGTGCTCACGAACGCTGCGGCGAACGGCTTTGCGAGACGCTTCCGACGCGCGCTCACGCGCGCGCAGCACCCGCTTTTACGCGCTAATTACCGCGAGGAAAACGCGAGCGTCTTTTCGGTAGGCAACGTCCGCCATTTGTCGCAGCTGACCGCGGTTCGAAATCTATCGAGTACGCGACGTTGCGATTTGCGATTATCGAAATATATCAAAATGGCCGTGGCAGCGACCACTATGTTCAGAATGCTGAGTCACTTAAAAAAATATATAATTAAATTTGAATGTTGGAAATAGTCGATGTAGAGTGAAGACCGCGATAATCCACGTTTCAAAAGTAGTCTTCAATATTGACAATAAAAAATTAATTTAATTGAAATGTAAAAAGTACCGCATTTGTTGCTATTTGCGTGAAAATCCGCGTCATTAAATCAAGCGTGCGGGATCCACGATAATCCAAGTATTTCAATCACGTAAATGTGAGAAGTGCGTACGGGAAGACAGATTTTTCAATTTCGATGCAAACGGCGACGGGCATCTCACGGATCTCGCTGAGTTTGATTTTTCGGAGGAAAGATCGGCGAAATCACTCGACACCCTCGACAGATCGCAAAGTGGTCGCCAGTGGTCGCCGAAGTGGTCGCCAGTGGTCGCCGAAGTGGTCTCGCCGCGGGCGGCCGGTAGGTGGCGGCACCTGCCGCGTGAGCCGACGTCCGTCAATCCGCGATGTTATTTATAAGGAGTGTAAATAGGTGGTAATTTTTTTTTTCGCAACCAAGCGTGCAATCCGCCGTTTTTGCTGCGTGGATCCAAATCCCTTATGTAGATGATCGTTTCCTAATGATGCACTGCTGTTCGCAACGGTAAACGAACGGTGGCTCGACGACTACGACCGAGAGACGACGGTCCGTCTGCCAGCCGCCGATCGGATCGATTCCCACGAATGTATAACCTGTGAAACGGTACTTCCAGATGCTCTGCGTAAGACACGGGAGAAAGCACGGCTTCTCGTTGCTGTTCAACCTAGTCCCGCGGGCTCTCTACTCGCGTCGCAGCGACAGGAGCACGAGTTCCTACAAGATCGTCAAGTCCAATGGCGACACCCTGGACGGTGAGTAATCTCTTCCTCGTCACTCGCATTATCGCGAAGTCAGCGAGCCCAAGTTGTAAATTCGTTACTTTTCTCAAAATCCTGAAAGTTCGCCTGTGCAAATCGAGTCCTCTTGACTGTTTATAGCTGCCTCGAATGCCGACCTCTAAACTTGTACAGATTGTGCATTTCGTGTATGAAATTAATTTTAATTGTGTATTAGGAAAGAAAAATTACAGAATTGGAGTTACTTGTGTATAATAATCGTGGGGTGATGCGATAAATAGCAATTGTTGCATCATTATTGAATTGAACTATAACCTCTTGTTGTCATTACTTGTTGTCATGGAGCAACATAGTCGCTTTGTTTTTTCTAGCTGAACTGTGTTCTTTTCATCTTTCTTCGTTTTCTGCCCGATATTTAATTATACGCCTGTTTTTCTTTAAGTATAAAAACTATACACAGAGCAGGTATAAAGAAACTGGCTTATAAACTAGAGCTTACGGCCACTGTAATAGCTGCTTCTCTTGAATTTTATATAAGCCTTTGAAAGTATATTTTTTATGTAAATGCTAAGTTATTTATTGATTGTATTGTAAAAACAGATATTGACAACAGCGTTTTGGGTATTAATTCCAACTGGGAGTTGCTAACGCCGAGAGGCTTTAGATTTTATCTTCCTGGAAGCGTAGGACCCGCTTGGCTAGATGCTACAACTACTGCCCAAGTTAAAGCCCAATTTGTTAAAGAAGTGTGTGACAATGAGGAGTTTATAGAACCCTTAAACAATGAAAATAGATATGAAAAGAATGTAAAAAATTGGAAAGCCATACGGCCGACATTGGACTGTGTGGCACAAGAATGCCCTATTCTTCTGCGGAAGAGCATAGAAGAATTATTTTCAGGATGCTTGGACGTGTCTATGTCACATCTTACTATTATAACTATTAGTCAAAAGGCAAATCTCAAGTCGATGAGATGGCGCAAGGAAGCAGAGACAGAGAAACTTGCCAAATATGTAAGTTATATATTATGTGTTAATAATATGACATTGATAGTAATATATATTTACACCTCTATAATATATTATATATTTAGATGCAAACAAGTGACATATTATCAATGACTATATATATATATATATATATATATATATATATATATATACCCCTACACTGAACAAAAAATGCAATATATCCAATAAGATATGTTGTTGGGGGCTGCCAATTACAGATATACTTAATACAATAATATATGCTATTGCACTATCAACATTGTACTTGCATTAACGGTAAATATTATTGTATTGAGTATTTTATGTAGTTGGCAGCCTGCAATTGCATATATTATTGGCTATATTACTTTTTTCCTGTGTATATATACTGAGAGATAATGTGTATTTTATATTTATACATTTATGCATTATTAGTTTATTAGTTTGTTTTAGCCGCCTCCGACATATGTACAAAGCTCAAAATGGTCGGTTACTGGGCAGATTTTATTAATCCCTTCAGCGGACAGCCCTACTTGAGTCCACAGAAGGGTGCCAGCCTGTATGAAACTGACGAACGATTTCGCTGCCTAGGATTTAGAGTACAGCAAAGGAACAATTGCAGAATTATCGTGTCCGATAATAATCTACAAAATTTTATTGGTACATAAATGACTATAAACAAACATATGCAACATAAATGCAATTGATAACGATATACAATATACAATTTTTGCTACAAAGACTCCTCAATTTCAGGAAGCCTTTATACCACGGCGCCAGCAAGCACGGAATTTTTAAAACAAATAATAAACGTTGATAACGAGGATCAATAAATATGTGTATATACAAGGAAAAATGTTTAGTTTACTTATATGATAAATAATTCTTTATCATTGAAATTAAGAAAAAATCTCTCACGCCTACATGTAAGTAATTGAGGTATTTGACCTTGAACAATCTGCCAAATTTGAGATCCTATTACGATAGATATATAAAGTGCGAATTTATTTCTTTTAATATCTATAAATTATTCAATGTTTAGCTAGCAAAAAAGTTTAATAATTCTTCTTACGTTGTTATTAAATAAATTATAGGATTCAAATTTTTATTTGGAAAATATTCTTTCTCGCTAGTCATAGATAAAATATTTTTTATTTAGGTATAATATTATCAAGTTTTAATGATATCAGTATAAATTGACAAATTGCTTATAAAATTTATTTCAATCACACGTTATTATTCTCTCGTCCATCTGATAAACATGAAACAAACTATATAAAATATATTCAAACTTGCATATTCACCACAAATTCACAAAGTATAACTGATATCTATTTTCTATAAATATTATCGCATATATGTAATATTTCATGTTAAACAAATCAAATCAAAATTATATTTTCACATTATGCATTTAGTGCATATCAAACAGAATGCAAGCTGCAGTAGTGATCTGAGCAGAGTGTGAAATGAAATATCCATATAATTGTTATGTATAATTATACTTTATGACATCACGGATAAATGTATCCCAGAGTTTCCATTTCACTAAACATAACATACTACAAAACAAAATTACATAATGAATGCGCTACATAACAAACATTACAAATTAACGTATATGTACCTAACAACTTTATTTCTTAATATTGAATATGTGAAAGATTTGTTCATTAGAACAACGCGTTAGCGAGTGCAGATTTTCTAATTATAAGTAAATATATTCTATTGCAACAGTGGAGGACGATAAAGTTCATTTTAAACGATCTAGAATTTATGTCAGAATTCGGAAAAAAAGATTCATAAAATCCATCAAATCATGCGGTATAAAATTATATAAAACGCAAATTCCACTTAATGCTCGCAACGCTCTTAGGATTATTTCATCCCTGTTGTTTATCAAATATTAAACAAGACTAAGTGACGCGCGAGTATTCTGAGCATTAAGTGGAACGTGCCCAACGAAATACATTAAATTTACATCCTGAACACTACCATGAATTATAGATAGCTTAAAACGAGCTTGAAAGCATGCCGAACCACAATTTATCTTAAAGTAATCAAAATAATGACTTATAAATCATAGGTAACTTGGTACCACCGGCGGAACGAGTTTTAACTCGTACACTTTACGAAATCTTAGCTGTAACAAAAAAAACTTATACATACAAAATAACGAATACTATTTCATAGACTTCGAGGTATTATAATATTAAAGTAATTTGTTACTTCGCGCATACAAACCTGGTTGAACCATAATATTATTTAATATTATTCAAAATTAATTTTTTTTGTTTATACTACAAACAAGATCTAGAGAAAAACAATTAAGAACTACTAATCAAAATCAGTTAACTAAGATTTAACTATTATCGATGCATTTATAAATTACTTATACGATCATTTAATGTGCTCGCAATTTCATGTGTCACAATATAATATATTTTTATGGTTCTTTTTGGTAAAACAATTGTCATACGTGTAATCACAAAAAATAACTGTTTAGGTGAAGTGCTGGCAATATAAAGTTGTAAAATCGTAGTAAAGGTAGATTACTCTTAGTCGACCTCTAACTTTCGGAACGAACCACATATTCCGCTAAATTCTTCATTAGCCTCCTGGTAATCTTTCGGTGATATTTCGATATACATATCGTCGAGGGCTTTGATTTCATCTTTCTTCTGTTTTAGCACCTTTTTAAATTCGTCTAAAAGATAAATAGCACATTAGAGAGTAATAGAATTTGAGAGTCTTATTCGACAGAATTGCGAGGAAAATTTACATACTGATCATTTCGGAGAGCGGGATTTCCCCACCGTATTCCTTTGGTAGTATCTTTGGATCCACCGCCTCTTGTAACTCCTGTACATTCCTGTGTATCTGTAAATATTACGAACATAATTTGTCGGGTGCAGTATATATTTACACGCAGCTATAATAAAATTTTTACCATTTTATGATATTTACCATAATGCGAGACTTCAACTTGTCGCTTAACAGAGAGATACCGAATTCGATTATCTTCGCCACGCTGTTGGGAATGTTGATGAAATGCGTCTCCTTGTGACGCATCGGCGTGCTGTTCTGTATGCATCTTAACACATTGCGAATGTCCGTGAAAGACCATGTGCTGAAATGGTTCATGGTCAATCCTGCCTCGTCATTGAGATATGTGTATCCGTTGACCTGACTTTTCTCATCATCCATCAAGGCTTCCACCACCATACTGTGGACCCGAATCATGTGTGCAGATGTGAATCTATTAGGGTCGAAACGCCCTTAAAAGCAGAGAAAATGAAACAATAAATATCCGATGTACTGAGAAATTAATCGCTTGCAACTATAAAGCAGAAATATCGGAAATTTAATAATATTACAATAATAACACTAAATGATTTGATATGATAAGCTACATGCCAGCGATTGAAAACGTAAGAATGAAATATTGTGTTTACACATTAATCTGGATTTTTTTAAATATTCGATACCTGCACATGACAGTATCACTTTACGACCGTGCTGATCTCGCTTTAATATTGGTACCAAGTAGCCGCTATCGATGATGGCCTCAAGATTTGGGTCATCAACGTCGAGTTTCTGGAACCACTGAGGATAGAGTTGCCTGATAGTGAGATAACGTTCTAACATTTCCTGCGCCATCGGCAGACTGAATTTCTTCGTCCTGAGAAATCTCAGCAGAAATACCGAGTCGGTCCTGCAGTTTTTGATTGCAGGATGTTTCTCGATCCAATGGCGAAATTGTTCCAACGCCTGGTCCCTGATGTTGTCATCCTCGCGGAGTTCCAATCTAGCCGTCTGCAACGTCTCCGAATCCAGCGTACTCTTATACTCGTCATATTTCTTCTGCTCTCCTTCCGTCACCATCATCTGAAGAGTAATTCCAATATGACATCCTATTTGATACTGATCTCACACAAGTAATTTGAACAAGATTCATATTTCAGGGAAAAAATGGCAATTGTTTATTAATCATCTGCCTGAGCAGATGTTTTACGATTTTTTTTCAGGTTTTTAAAAATATTTTAATATAATGTCATAATAATAATAAAAAATGTCAGACCTATGGTATAAGTACTGAAAAAACGTGTTTAGATAGTGAATTAATTTATTAAAGTTTATAATATACATGATTTGATCGAACTATATATATATATATATATATATATATGTGATTGAAATATTTACAATTAATAAAAGCTAAAGCTAGTCGATATTGTTTAATGAAATATGGACTCAATAAAAAAATTACACGTATTACTATAACTTACAAGTTGCTTAATTATTAATATTTTCTTTTTGAATTAGAATATCAATTTTTAAAATGTTTACAGTTTTTCTTATTTTTTAATTTAATTTATAATATTGAATTAATGATGGTACAAAAAAGTAATATAGTTATTATGTAAAAGCAACAAGAGAAAATTAAATTGGGAATCATGGTCAAATTATTTTGGTTCGATAACAGCTAATATGATATGGAGCGTAAAGAGAAATCGAATAGAGCATTGTGATGTTGCAACATGTAGTTTGATAAAGAATTATGTTAATGTAGCAAAGATAACAAATAGATTTTACTTTATTTAAAATGACGATATTTTCTTTTTTTCTAAAATATTTTAATAAAAATGCGTATGTCTTACGTGTGGTAATCATTTTGCCATATACATTTTTTATTCTTATATTAATGAATTAAATAAATTAAGTCTTATAAACAATAGATTCAATTTGTAATCTCCATTTTCCATCATAATAAGTTTAATATCTTATTTCAGATTTAGTAAAATCTCTTATGTAAATTTTTCAGAATTTCTCAAAATTTTTGTATAAAATTTATAATCTTTTAGAAAATTTTTCAGATTTTTTTATATAAACTTTAGAATATTTCAGAATTTATGTTTTTTTTTTAATTCCAAGAAAGAAATGTAAATTTTTTCACTACTTCTGTTAAGTATTCTCATTTGTATAAAATTATGAAAATAATTTTTACCAAGGAAATTGCAATAATATAATATAATATAATATATAATAATGTAAAAAATATTAAAATATAATTCTCTATTAACATAATTTATTGATGCAATATTTATCTAATATATCTCCAATACATGCCAATTTTTAATGTTTCGTCAGTGAATTGTGCTACTAGAATTTTAATAAAATAATTAAACACAGACACATAATTTTAACATCAATTTAAAATCAATTACGTCTAGAGAGAATATTCTTTTTTTTATTTAATTTGTCGTGTGTATAAATTACATAATTTTTTATTAGTTTTGTGTCGCGTATATACTGTAAATTTCTACACAGCAAAATATATCTTGAAGATATATATTTATTTGTTCGAATATCTGTTGCATACCACTGTCAAGATATCTTAAGGGGGCATATACGTTTGAAGCCACAAAAAAGAAGGCATTTTTCATGAATTTTTTTCAGAACTAAGAAGCAAACTATAAAAATGAAACTTTTAGCATAATAAAGTACACCTTTTGTAATTTTCATGCAAATTTTATTACAATGATTTTGTTGAAAAATCCCCCCCTTCCATCGTCATATAGTCAGCCATGCATAATTCCGCGATGATAATGATTTCTCCTTTCCTGTTCAACTGAAACCAAACGGCATCATAAAGAAAAGTAAATTTTCTTGTCGTTGTTGTATCCAATTTTTTAAATTCGAATTTTTTTTATTTTTTTTAAACGAGCAAAAGTAAAATTCCGTGCCAAAAATCGGCGCTTTAACTTTAAAGGCCCACCATTTTATTTAAGACTCGAATTAAAAAAAATGGATACGACAAGGAAATTTACTCTTTAACATGCCGTTTGGTTTTTGTATTTCGATTAAACAGGGAAGGAGAAATCATTGTCACCGCGGAATTATGCATGGCTACATGACGATGGAAGGGGGGGGATTTTTCAACAAAATCATTGTAATAAAATTGATGAAAACTACAAGAGGTATACTTTATTATGCTAAAAGTCCCATTTTTATAGTTTACTTCGTAGCTCTGAAAAAAATTCATGAAAAATGCCTTTTTTTGTGGCTCCAAACGTATATGCCCCTTTAAAAATATTTCTGAGATATCTCCAAGATACTAAAAAATCATGATAATTTCATCTCAAATGTGATATTTAATTTTATGTTTAATAGTCATCTTTAATTTTTATATTTAAGATAGTCTAAAGTTTATCTTAAGATATATTGTATAAAAGTTTAAATGTAATATCAATCATATTATATGCAAATGTTCCACAGATATCCTTTAACAGACAATACGTGGTATCAAGTAATGATGCCCTGTAGAATTCTATAAATATTTGGCAATAAGATATCTTAAAATTAATTTAAAAGTGCACAAAGATATCTTATATCTCAGATAGTTTTTGCATGGGTTATATAAGTTCTTATTAACTTCCGGCTAAAATTCTTACATAATTTAATACGCAGAGAGAGACGAAGGAGTCTTTATTAATTTTAATCGACGTAAGAATTCAGAGATACTCCTTCGAAAAATGTAAAGACTTTTGCTTTTTTTCGCGATTTCAAGATTTACTTTGAGTGAATCTTGAGAACTATTAGTGGACGACAATTATTTGTAATTCCCTCCGCGAGCGTGCTCAGGCGACTCGCGAAACGAAAGTGAGACATTGGGAGGAAGTAGTAAAAAGGCCTCGGCGCGCCGCGCACACAACGGGAACGCGCGTTTCGCGACGTGCTATATTCACCGAGAGCGCTCGAATCCGACTTTCTATCCTATCACGACACCCAGAGCGCAATACCGTAAACGCGATATCGTCTTTCTATCCGAGAGCAACACCGCGGGAGAACGGTGTTGAAACCGTCAATGGCATTGACGAGTTTTTTTTCTTTTTGCAGTATATTGAATTCCGAACTAGCCTGTTCCGACGTGGATTTAATTACTAGTTAGTGGAAAAGTTTTTGTATCTGTTGGATTGTTATTTAACGCGATATTGCTGTTTATCGCAATGAAACCCGTTACTGCGTAGAGTATTTTTACTGCCAAGGAGATCGAGAAACAACACCACCGTGATAATATTATCGCGCGAACTTGATGGACGAGTTACATTGATCCACTTTTACCACTCGCGCTCGCCGAACACTTTTGCGGATGGACGTAACGAGAGTTAATTCACCATCTCCGCGAGAAGAATCTTTTAAATTGCGCCTCGTACAAGCTATATAAATCAATCTTCCGATTAAACGATCAACCTCACAGTTCCGGTCTTTTCTCATGTACGCTTTCTCTTTATTCGCTCCCTTTTCTCAACGTGTCTTTTCTTTCCATCCGTGTGAAGCTCCATTTGCACTTGAATGGATACTACTGCTTTTCGATTAATCTATTGAGAAAGACTCGCTCACTTCTAAAAATATAACCTTTCGTTCTTATTTAATTATTTTCATGCGTGTGAAAACCTTGGCCTTTACTTATAACGTCCGTATTTATTGCACGTAATTTACATTACGAAAAACTGTCCTAAATTAAAATGTTGACCACTTTATTAACAAACTAATAATTAATACTTGATTAATATTTGATGTGCTGTTTTTTAATATCTTCTTCCTCCAGCGATGATCGATCTGTTTCTTTTTTTCTTCTTATATCTTTGGAAAGCTTCAATCGTTGCTTGATTGAGTTTTTTTTTTCAAGTCGAAGTCATCTAATAGATTTTGAAACTTCTAATCGTTAACGTTTCACTGTTTTAATTCCACTTGGTTCGATTTGGAGAACGGATCTATTTGCGACGTCGAAATTTGTACTTGTGATCACTGGGTTCGAAACGAGGAAGACGTCAACTGTCGGACGGTATACGCCAAAGTAACCCGGTTGCTCGGCCGGCTGGTCAATTTAAGTAGGGATCGTCGTGTGGTGGTGCTAACTCTCGACGGACTCTCAGGACCTTCACCTACATCTTGAACTACGTTCTCTGTCTCTCGGTATAGTATCCCATGTGATAGTATTCGCGGGAAGTTAATTCGCGCGTATTATATCGCGTACAAGTGCTCGTGAATTTAATTTTAAAATATCTAGAAACTTACGATAGAGTTACGATTGTAAAAAATCTTGAAAGAAAGTCCTGCATTTACTGATTTCATTAAAAAGTGGATAATTGATCAGTTTTATGTGATTTCTTCATAAAATTAAAGTCGCCTTTTTCTGTACTTATTGATATATTTTTAAAGAGAAATATTGTTTAACATATTTTTAAGATGATTTTAACATGTTTTTATAGAAATCGATTTCACTTACGTGATAGAAATTTAAAATCGCGTACATCATAATTAGAATACATTTCGCAACATTACCTTCTTCAATATTTTTTCAATAATAATGTAAATTTTTTAAAATTATATTTGAAACAATTTCTAGCTTTTTACATTTATTATATATCTTGCTAATTAAAAATCAAATCAAATTTTTTTTCCGAAAAAAGTTTTATTAAATAAACGATTAATAAAATATGTGGAATAGAATATGTCATATTATTATTCATAAGAAAATATCCGTGACGGTCACTATATAATTTATCTCGAAGCTGAGTAAAGTGTTGCTTATTTAAATATAAATTATCAAATAATGACTGTTCAATAATTCATAGCGCACGTGTAATGTCAACTATCCTTTACTTCGCGAATACAATTCTAAAAACATTTGTTAAATACAAAAACTTATTTAATGCAAAACTCTAAAATAATTTTAATATAAAAATACAACTTATAAACGCACAAAGCAAATATAGTTATCCTAATGCATTGAATGCATTTATCAATTCTGTTATTGTTATTACTACATGTAATTATAATTTAATTTAAATGAAGTTTATAATGTTCTTGTGTGTATAATACTAATCTCAAAAAGTTATAAAAAAGAGAAAAGATTATTAAGTAGTGATTGAATATAAAATAATTACATATGATAATATATAATGAACTCTATAGCTTATATTTTTTTATTTTATTTTTTTCAAATTTTTCTATTGTCTCTGTGATATTGTTTTCATTAAATAGTTCACTTTTTGCGCAAATATCGCAATGCCAATGTGATACTTTCTTCGGCGTAAAAAGCATCGAAGAAGCTCACCCGTTCTTGAACGCCTTCGCAACGGCGCCGCTACTTGGAGATTCACTTTCTTCTTGTAATCTTTCATTTTGCTTTCACTGCTCTTTTGAGCGAGGATCGCTGAGTGCTCCGATAAGTATCATGGTCATTTTTCGTTTACAATAACATTTAGCAATTCCACCAAAATTGACGCTTGTCCAAGCAGGCTTGCGCGAAAAGTAAATTATTTAACAAAATAAAATCACGAAAAAACACAAAAAAAGAAATAAAAATAGCAGAACATAAAAAAATTATTTATGATTACAATTCCGAGAAATCATTAAAGGATAATATCCTTTAATGATTTCTCGGAATTGTAATCATGAAAGTAATCTATACCGCACTTTTACAGAAAGTTTTCAGAAAGATTTCAACCTTTCACATTTTATGCACAACAATTCTGGACAGATTCTTTAAAATGTTATATAAAATGTTGCAACAAAAAGTGTTTTTAAAATCCATCACATGTAATAAATCAGAAAACATACCGAGAAACAGAACAAAAATTACTTTGGCATTAAAACATCAAAATAATTCTAAGATAATTACTAAAAATAACTTTTTGATCAATCACAATTTTTATAAAGCAACAGATTGATATAATTATATATATTTTCTATAATTGGATTATAAAAAGGCAATAACCACCTTAATGGACTGAATAGTGTCACAATTAAATAAAGTGTGCGTTAAATAGAAAATAATATTTATCTTGCTTTAATTTTTTTTTCATTAAAAATGTTAATTTTGTGTGTGTATAATTTTTTTATTAAATATATTTTACATATTACATATTTACATTATATTAATTAACAAATATTAAATAAAAATACCAAGTTATTTATAATTAAGTATATTTTATTTATAATTTTTGTTGTAACTTTTTAGTACTTGCAACTCTTTGCCTATAATAAATTTAAATATTGTTTCTAAATTTTTTTAAATTTATTAAAAAATAAAGTCAGAATACTTTCTTTACAGGAATGATTTAAATTTATTATATTTAAAGGATTTTTTACAATTAGTAATATTTCAAAAAATGTTTACTGTTTTAGCATTTTTTAAATAATATTTAAAAAAGATTGTAAATTTTTTCAATAATCTTTCAACAATTTTTCTTTAAGATTTCAAATGCTAAAATCGCTAATATTGCTATTCTATAACTTCTTGAAATGTTATATATTTTGCAACTTTTATTTTATAAAATTTGTGAAATAAAAATTTCATTTTTTAGTTAATCTTTTTAGTGGCATTTCTATATATCTCTGAGATACATATGAAAAATTTCAGTACTGTATGAGATTTACTTAAAAACGTATAAAATTATGTTAGGCGTCTACAATGAAGACTTAAGTCGTAAGAAATTGACCAATTACAATTGAGTATTTTTATAAAAATCGACCTTATAATGGAAAACTTATATAATGAACCACCTTATATAATGAAAAACTTGATCTTCAAAGATAAGATCTAATTTTCTTACTTAACAGCTGCAGCATATTTTCTGAATGTTCTCGAAGATTGTATAACACTGTACACTGTAAAAAATTTTTGTAAAATTACAACTATAATAGTGAGTAATTTTGAGACCAATATAATACTATTGTAAATTTTCTCGTGTCTACAATTTTGCAGTATACAAGTAAAAATAATTTAATATGTCATAAATTTGTATACGGTGTATACAAAAGTGTAAAAAACGAATTAAGAAATTATTGCGAAATTTATATACAAAATTACATACACATAAAAATTTACAACTATTATAGTTGGTCTCAAAATATTACCCACTATTGTAATTTTACAAAAATTTTTTACATTGTATAAAATGTATAATTTGTAAATTTAATGATGAAAAAGAACGGTCTATTCATTTTCTGATGCTTATAACACTTGGTCAAGCATTAAAATACAAAGCAGTAACAAATCTTTTATGCTTGTATTCAATTTTTTTTATGCGACGCGTCTACTCGTTTTACTTTTTGCAAAAACATTTTGTGTAGATTTCGAAAAAAAATATAGACTTTTGTTTTTTAATTTATGCAAATTTACAACTGTAGCAGAGCTCTTTGAGAAATTTTTTGTATAAATATATCGTGAAAAAGATACACTTTTTGTTAAATAAAAGTTAAAGTCGAACATATCCCTTTTTAAATTTACTATCTTATTAAATTTTTACATAAAGATTCTGATTCTACATTGATTGAAGTTTTTGTGATACATAAAGTATATATATATATACTGATATATAAGGAAACACAGATATCCAGAAAGTGATGAGCGTTTCACTTGTTAACCAAATTGAATAATCGAACGTCTTTTATTCCGTGAATGCGCTAAAACCGGACCTATGGTATTACTTCCTTTATCCTATCACGGCTACGTAAATTATTGCGTAATCATTCGTTGGCACGACAACGTTTCTTGACGTCGCACCGCGTTGGTGAAAGTCACGGCGAGCGCTTATGTATATCGAGAGGAATACGCCTTTCTATTCCTCTCTACATTTTTGCAATGTTAGGGTCCTTTTATAAGTCGGTTTCTTCCTCAATGTTCTATCCATTTTGTGTAATTACCAATATGTGTACTGAAAAAATTTTATAATAACAATTAATTGTTAAAACACTTAGACGCAACATGAAATATTTATTTTTTTCAATAATTAGTCTTCTGATTTTTATTGCTAGTAAAAAATGTATTTTGTAGTAATAATATGCGCGCTACTTGGAACGCACTCAACATCCTTGAATTTATAAATTGCAGGAGTTTATTCAATCATGCACTTAAATGACTCATTCTATACGTATTTATCCACGGAATATAGTTTATTCTAAAAATAATCTATATTGAATACTTTTTATTTTAAGTTTGAACTTTCACGTATCTAGATTAAAAAATTAAATACTTTTAACTTGTAACTTTTTAATGATTTCTTTAAATTGCATACTTATTTATTCAAAATAATTAGATTTGTAAGTTTTAAATAAAAAAAAATTAATTCTTAAAATTTATTAAACATTTAAAATGTAAAAACGCTCTACATCGGCGAAAATCTGGGAAAGTAGAAATCCCGGCGGGGTTGTTTCATGACCGTAACTAATACGAAACTTCGATGCCAATTATGTGTAGATTCTTAAGTTAATGCGCGCTCATCAATTCAGCGACGTAAGATACAATTTACTGTACGATTACCTATCGTGCAAGAAATAGGGTAAAGAGAAAAGATTCATGATGTGCGATAGGTTCTCAGACATACATCGGCGAAGGTGAAATTGTGATCTTTTGCTGATAGTAGCTGAAAATGAAACAATTAGAGTTTTAATAAAAATTAGAAGAAGCAGCCTAACACCCATCACTTCGATAATTCACCTTGACTTCTTAATTCTCGAAATATTCTTCAAAGGATCGTCGCAATTTGCATACATACCTATACAGATGCTAAATATCGAATAAGAATTTTGAGCGCTTTAATCCGGTTACCATTGAACACGTGGCACCCATCGAAAGTTTCATATCGTCTGAGTATGGCTAAGAACACGTTCCAGGGAATGCTTCAGCCGCTGCACTTTCTCCGGCGACCCTAAAAGCTTCAACGACGTTCATTGAAACGAAAGTGCAACGTCCTCACTAAATAGTTTTATACATACTGATGAAATATATCCAAAGTAATTTAATATTGTTATCCCTTACATAACACAACAGCAATAAATCTTTAAGAAATTATATTCTATTTTCAAAAGCTTGGCATCTATAAAATAAACGTTTAAAGGAAAAATAAGATTAAAAAATATATATTTGTAATATTAAACGATGAAAAGTTGTTTCTTCATATTTCTGGACTTCAATTAAATATTCCACAACAATTACAGCTTTATAAAACACCTCGCTTTCGCAAAAGATCTTGTGTGCACGTGATTTATAGTATAATCCATTTTAATAAAAAGCAATTATAATTATAATTGCGATATTAAGAGAAAATCGGACATTCAGGAAAGTAAAAATAAAAATTGTTTCTGAATGGAATGCGATATAATTTTTTATTGATATACATACATATAATATATATAAAATAAAAAGCTGTGTACACGCCTCTACCGATGCTACATCTATGTATAAATGTACAGATGCACACGAGCGCCAGTACGCCCGCGTAAAAACCCGATTTCTATTAATTTGCTTAACGATTCAATGCGAAAGATTAAGTACATACAAAATACGCGACAATCGCAAATCTCGTTATGTCTTGTGTCACTATACGACTATTTGTCGATACGTTTATCCCTTCGTCAATCCAGTTCATCGTTTTAACGAATATGTATAAACGATATGACAAAAAGTGTGTATACATTGTAGATTAAATCAGTCGTAAACTGTGCCCATCGAAATACGCGATAATGGACAATTTTATTGAACGCTTACACTATACGCCTGCGTTGGCACTGTTATTCATGAGAATGTTAGCAAAATTTTCTAATATTAATCATTACAATTTTATCAAAATCATGCTGAAGTAATTACAAATTTGTCGAATTAAATCTGAATATAGTCTACTTAGCAAAAATATTATCTAATTGAGCGGATGTAGAATTTTACTTGCAATAAATAGAAAAATTCTGAACGCGTTCGATATTTAGCAGCATACAAAAAATTTAAATCATTGCTCGCGAATGAATTAACTGTGAAATCAACGTTATCCATGTATTTATACAAATATATTCATTAGTTTAATACGCGATATTAAAATTTTGGACGCCAAATTATTAATTGTACAAAATAACATTCAATTTTAGTAATCAGTAATTGATTTTTCGCGAGTTTTATTTTCGTGAGTCGATATATTTTAAACTTCTACGAAAAAGTATTAATAACTGATTGTTAATAACAACCGGCTTTAATTCGGTAATCATCTGAGAATAACGTTCTCGAAGGTTAAATCTCTGTTCTCGCGTTGAGTGCCGGATTTTTTAAACGGATTCCATGGAAGCCTTCTAACTACGTGCGCCGTAGTAACGGATCCCGCCGGACTCGGTTGACCGGAAGAAACTCCAGAAGAGCTGCTCGCCGAGACGCTGCCTTTATCGTGGTGATTGTTGGGTTTTCCTGGTTTCTAAAATAATTAGTTTCTACCGTCGTACTTTCTCATTGTCTTAGATCATTTGTCAAAAAGTTTTTTAACAAAGAAAAATATAAATAAATAAACAGAAAACTCAAGTTTCATTGATAATATCAATATTAAAAATTAATTAATCTGAATCATATAATTTTAATGTTGCTTACGTATTTTCTTCAGAATACTCTTATCTTATTAATTAAGATACTAAGTTATATTTTTTAGAATTGTATCAGTTATTTATTTTATCTTTCACCTTTAGATAATTCCTGTCCATTGGAGTGACTAACTTCAAATTTATAAAGTCACCGTATTGTTTTATCATCTGCACGACTTGCTCATGTGATGCCCATTTGACGTCTTTATCGTTGATGGCGACTATAAAGTCCCCTTCCTTCATCCCGCCCATCTGAAAGAAAGAAAAATTTTCTTGTTTTTATTCATTATCATTATTGTATAAACACGTATAAAAAAAAAGATTAAAGCTATTTTACATAAGTCACAGAACGTAAGTTATACATCACAAATGCGGACACGACAGAAGCATTAATAATACTATCAATGTTTTTGTTTGATTGTCACTATCACATTTACGATCTGCATTTTGTATCTTATGTAAATTAGCTTACAGAGTAAACAAAATACATCGGATCGATAAAATGTCTTAAAAACAAGACATAAAAATTATATGATTGTTTAAAATAATACCCTTTTATTATTCTGCATACATCAGTATTTTTATACTTCTATTTATTCTGTAGAATGGTTATATATTGAATAAAGTTGTTTTAATAGATTATCTTACATCAGCTAACGAATTATGATCAACGGCGGCTATTATCACTGGAGCGTCGCCACGCACGCTAAATCCGAAACCTTCATCGGGACCTCTTTGAAGTTGTACCAATCGTGGCGCGGTCCAGTGTCGTTTAGCGGAAAATATCGCTACAGGTCCCAACGACTTGAAAAGATCATCCACTCCGTGTTGCCCGAAATCCGGATGAGTGATGCTAAGTTGAAATTTCGTGGAGGCTACATATGAAAATAAAAAAGAGCAAAATTAAAAAATGCATTTTAATATTATAACTTATTTTCACCGAAATAATATAAAAGGCAACAATTGAGTGTGTTTTTAAACAAAATGTTATACCGATAATATCCGGTGGATCCAGAAGTTCTCGAAAATCATCTTCGCTACCGAATCTATTATAGCTGTCGAGCGTCGCTTCTTGTGCCTTCTTCAGAACCCTCCCTAGAGGTTGTTTAGCCTTCAAATCGCGGCACATTCTTTGCAGTCGTTGGCTCTCATCATGCAAAACGAGAGCTTCTCTGAGATGTGCTTTGCCTACAATAAAATTTCTATTCATACATACGCTCTTTATATATTAAAATTAATAAAAAAATAGAGATTTAAAAATATTATTTAGCATTGAATAAGCGTAACTGTAATATAAAACGTCTTGCGTAAACATACCCAATAGTTTTCTTTCGTTGTCATCTCTGGGAACGGTCGCGTCCAATTGAGTTTTCCCGTCGCTCTTCTGAATGTGCTCCAACGTGAGCCTTGTTTCCACACGTAACTCAGCAATCGGTCTGTCCAGCAGACCAACCGCGATGTGCTTGTGAGCGAGAGCAAGATGATGTTCGCGCTTTACCAGTATCAACGAAATCCACGTCTCCGGGACGTAGTCACGAACCGGTTCGCGCGATATCAATCCATGGACATCATTGTATATCGCTGCAACCTGGATTAATTGGCTTTGTGATTATACTTATCACATTGATAATTACAAAGCAGAAGAATCATAGAAAAGAGTTTTACCTGAGCTGCTTCTTGAGCAAGATCTAAGCAAACATCGATATTTCTGCCATCTCTCGATTGAAGCTCCAGTTTTTCGAAGAGGCATTCCCTTGCCTGAGCCTAAACATAAGAAATGCAAAATGAATTAATTGTTATAATTATAAATATACAATATATTATACTGAAAGAATCATTAATTGGAAAATAAAATAATATTTTATCTTAATAAGTAGTAAATTACTAATCAACAGTGAAAACTTACAAGCATCAACTGCACCAGCATCTCTAGCATATCCGGGCCTAGATCCATGCTCGGTGCATTTGTGAAGTTCTCGTGGATGTACCGGAAAGTACCAGCGGCTCTGAGAAAAGCGTCGACCGCTTGATCAAGTCCTCGAGCGGTTAAACGATCCTGCTTGGCAGCCAACTGCGTATAAAGCGCACCAGCATTAAAAAGAATGGACGCCTTCTCAAAGGCAACCGTTCGCTGGCAACTCGGCACTCCCGTCAACGAATCAAACCATTCGAAGTAGATGCCGAGGCTTCTGTCAGGTGGAAAGAAACGCCTTTCTATGAAATAGAGCTGATTATAGTAACGGAGGAGTAATGCGATACCCGCCGAATCTCTGGTCGGTGTCCTCGTAGCCTGTGGATTTAAAATAGTAAAATATGTATTTATCGTTTCTTTTTAATAACTCAAATCATCAAAAATATTACTAAGATATAATTTATTTCAGAAATGACAATTGGACAATCGGTATAAAGTTCTTCAAAAAATTTCTCAATTGTTAATTCTAATTCTCTTTTATAATTTTAATTCTAAGTAAAAAATCATAAATTGTTATTTGTAATTTCTAAGAAAAATAGAAATTTTCTATTTTTCACAAATTCAATGAAAATTATTATAAGATGCTTACCTGTCTGGTTTCCATCAAATCAGCTATAGCTTCTTCATAGTTTTCCCCATCCTCACTATAGTGCTCCAAAATGAAGTCCTACAAGAGAATAAAAGATTACTCTATTGCTTTGAATAAAAGATCGTTTACGCGGAACAATCAATATATTCGTGACACGTGCATGTGGAATTGCAAAACGTGACAGCCAATGTTAAATCGATACCTTCATAGCAACTACGACGGCACTCTTGGTTAATACATGCTCACCCGTTTCTGCTCGTGACACTTGCGATTTTCCTCCGTAATTCTCGCTAAAGTTAGAAACTGGCTCAAGACAAGAATGGTGAAAATCACGCTCGAATTAATACGGAAACGCTCGGAGCACAATGAGGGTGAAATTTCAACATTGGAAGAAATTGCTTTGCACCAGGAGAATATCGATAAAATTCAGCTGATAGACAGACACTGCAGGAATCTCAAGATTCTACTATTGCAGAACAATCTTATATCGAAGATAGAGAATCTGAATATGTTGAAGAGGCTGGAATATTTGAACCTGGCCCTCAATAATATCGAGGTTATAGAGAACTTGGAGGGCTTAGAAAGTTTAAAGAAATTAGATCTCACCATCAATTTTATTGGAAATTTGCAAAGTGTAAAAAGTCTCAGGTATTTTCCTTTATAAATTATATTTCAATTATATATAACTAAAATCCAAATCAAAATCGAGAAGGGATTTCGTAACCCCTTTTTGTTTTTCTCGACATAACAATTTTGCCTTGTCGAAAAATACCGAAAAGTATGAGATCAATTGATCAAAACATTTGTTGATTTCTTATTATTATATATTATATATTATATAATTAAAATATATATATATATATATTTAAATATTCAATTATCGATATCAGTAATATCAAATTTAGATCAATTGTCAATTAACGAAAAAATTGTTATTTTATTAATAGAATTTTAATAGAATTATAAATCTCCTTGGGTTATATTTTTTAATTACGTATTTTGTATTTTACATAGGTGCAATGAAAATTTGGAGCATCTAATTCTAATGGGAAATCCATGCACAGATTACGAATATTACAGGCAATATGTCGTGGCGACTTTACCACAATTAAAAGAGCTCGACATGCAAGAGATTAAAAGATCGGAACGTATCAAGGCGTTACAAATCTATTCACGAGCGCGAGATGACATTATCGAGAGCTATCGGAATTATGAGAAGACTAGGATATCTCAACGCGCTCGTCGCAATGCTGCATGTAAAACATTTAATCAAATGGTAAATTTTTCTTAACATAAACCTGAAAATATTATATTATTAATACAATTTCTGTTGTTAGTATTCCACTTTGCAAAGCATATTATAATATTAAATTAATTAATAAGTCAATAATTATTTAAATACAATTGAAATATAATATTGACGTTTAATCCACAAAGTCGTAAATTAACATAAACTTTTATGTTAATTTCTACGTGGAATTTTTGAGAATCATTGCAGTTTTGCTAAGCGCATAAATAGTTATATCACAGATTTATTAATATACGATAAATGCAAACAATCTTATTATATCATCTTCAGGACACTACAGAGAACCAAGTGGAAGATACAAAAAACGAGCAAAGCGAGAAAACAGAGCAAGATAACGAGTCAGAGGATGAACGTTTCTGGAAACAGCCTAGTTATCATACACCGGAAGATAGAGTCATCATTGCTGAGCGATTCATGAAGAAACAAGAAATAAAAAATCATAATTCGGATAAGAACAATCATTCAAAACGTGTACTGAAGCTATTCGCTCCAGACGGAAGAGCGTACAACATAAATCAGGCGAAGCTGCCATTCAGACTAAACGATGAAGACGATCCCAATTTTGTTGTTCTCGAAGTCTCCGTGTACAGGTAACCTTTGATTAATACGTCGCTTTGTGTTAATAGCAGCATATACTGTATCCAAACAAAAAATAATTCTAAAATAATTGTGAAAATTTATTTTATAAAAATACTTATAAATGCTTTTCAAGAATAAATTGTACGATCTACCATAATATATCCATTGCTCACAATAATAATGGTCACGTTTGTCTGTCACAAATTTTGATCTAAATTTATAAACATATTATATCCTTGCATTTATTTTTTACATTCGTAGGCATTTGGACACTTCTTACGTCGACGTCGACGTGAACCCGACTTATGTGCGAGTCACTGTAAAAGGAAAGATTCTGCAGTTGACCCTGCCTTGCGAGGTATCGGTTGAGAGAAGTAACGTTCAACGGAATATGACCACCGGAAGTTTAGTAATCACCATGGCCCGTTTGACTCCGTGCACAATGATCGCGAGGAAAGACGAATCAACAAGGAAACAAAAAACCAACAAACGCGAAGCAAAAGTGATAACAGTTCGACAACCGGTGACCTCCCGACGAGCTCTCCTTGAGATCGGCCCGCCCACAGACATTCGAGATTTTCTGAAAATAACTGAAGATTCCGCGAAACGAATTCAGAAGAAAGGGAAGAAGGACCTCGAAAATTTCGAAGACAATCCGGCCGTGCCGCCTCTCGAATAAACGGATGAAAAGAAACTGGACGATTATGAATTTAACGATGATCTCGCAAATTGGTCAACGCGTTTTGTTTCACAACTTACTTTGAACGGATCCCGAAAGTCGATGTCTTTGGTCTCTTTCAGTCCCAATGGTATCATCGGCATAACGGGCTCGTCGCTGAAAGAAAATATCGTTCAATGCAATATCGTACGTTTTTTTAATGTATATCAGTAAAACTTATAATTCATGCCGAATTTACCCATCGATATTCTGATACAGCTCTACCGAACTATTCAACTCGGCGAGCTGTTCCTTCAGCAGCTGCAGATTCGAATTGACGAAGCTTAGTTCCAAGGCGACAGTTTCCTTCAATTTTCTGTTGGTTGTCGCCCTGTAATAAAATATAATTAATAAAAACTAAAAAAAATGCAAGTACTTATAAATTGTACTTTTAATTATACTTTTAATTATACAGAAAAATTTTGTTATACATCACATTTTTTTATTTGTAATCATAAATTATCGCTTAGAGCCTTCAGCTTTGCAATAATATCTTTTGTAAATAATTATATAAATCAGAATACTATTACTTGGCAAACAATATTAAAGCAATTGATAGGAAAAAATGTAAAAATTTATAAAATAATTATATTCACTTAACAGTTACGTTTATGTACACAATTGTATATTAATTATACATTGGTATGCTTACTTAAAGAGATTCTCAGCGCCCGCTCGTAATCGCAGCTCTTTGTTGATCTCTTGATTGAGCTTACTTCGCTTGTTCTGCAGCTTTCCTCTGCAGGTCGCTACCCTCGGATCCGAACCCTGCGAACCATGAAACGCATAGTTAGCGATGCCTCCGACGTATCATGTATAGCTCGTAATCATATAATCCGCAAGAATTGCCGCAACGATAAAGACCAGTTCCGCTAACCATGTTGATCAACTAACTCAGCCTTGCGATTATCTATCTTCTTTTCGAATCATAGCCGTAATATGAGTGGAAACAAGGCGATAATACAATTTTCTTTTCTATTTATACTGATCCTTTCAAATGCAATGCAAATTTCACACAATCTTCTCAGGAAACTTTCTTTACAATAAATGTCTATCGAAAGAATTGATACTTTCTCATGTATAAATAGTTTTAAATTAATTTGTTTTAATCTCTTACGCCTTGGGAGAAAGAATCCAATTTTATCGAATATAATAATTATGGCTGTACTGTCATAATAATTAAAACACAATTAATACCTTTCGATACCAAAGTCACTTGTAGCAAAGTAAATGCAAACATAATAATAATTAATCTATATAAATACAAATGTAAATGTTTGTTCGTCATCTAAGATCTCCGTAAGTTTTTCACCGATTGCTTTGAAATTTTGACACAACGTTGCATTCGGGTAGAGATAGGGAGAGACGGGGAGAGACCGGGAGAGACCGGGAGAGACCGGGAGAGACAGGGAGAGCCCGGGAAAGACGGGGAGAGACGGGTAGAGATTGGGAGAGACGGGGAGAGACCGGGAGAAACCGGGAGAGACCGGGAGAGACCGGGAGAGACCGGGAGAGACGAGAAGATACCGGGGGAGACGGGGAGAGACGGGAAGAGACCGGGAGAGACGGGGAGAGACGGAGAGAGACCGGGAGAGACAGGGAGAGACCGGGAGAGACGGGAAGAGACCGGGAGAGACCGGGAGAGACCGGGAGAGACGGGTAAAGACGGAGAGAGACGGGGAGAGACCGGGAGAGACGGGGAGAGACCGGGAGAGGCGAAGAATGTTTCTATTGTGTTTAAATTAAAGTAATAAGAAAAATAAAGATAGCTGTTATTTTATTGAAAAAAAGGAACTTATTTAAAACAGTCTTTTGAATGGATTTCTAAATCCATGGCAGCTTTTAGAAAAAAAAGTTAGAAGTACGTGAATAAATGAATATTAGATTTATTAAAGATAGATAAATGCTTATTCAAAAATAAAATAAAAAGAGCAACAGTAAAGCAAGGCTCTTGAAAGTTAAACAACGAAAGCAAAGAAAATTAAAAAAAAAACGTAGAATAGAGAGCCACAGCAACGCGTGGCAGAACATAGCTAGTTAATTAATATTATGATAAGTATAACTATCAAGTTAACTTTTAATGCATAATTAAAAATTATTATCTATACGTTTTATTCGAATATTACGAAATTAGTGTATGCAGAAATTATTTAGATAGCTCATCCCTTCGTTCTCGCTGATAATAAGGAACGAACGCGATGAATCAGAAAGAAACGCTGATAAATGTAATTGTACGCTAAGAAGTATCAAAGTACGAAGAAAGGAAGAAACAACGCGCGGGCGCGCGGGCATCGCGCAAATCACACGTCGGAAGAAGCCGCGGCGACCTCGCGATCGCCATGTGTATCGCCGACTGTCAAGTGACTTCGACTTTCTTCTTTTGTGCTCCTTACCCCAAACCGAAAGCATCTCTTCATGATAGCGTCCGGCGTGGCGGTTTTCGCATTTCGCGCACTTCGCACCGTGTCAACGCCGTCTTTTCTTCTATCGAAGATAAAAGCCCTTCTTTCGTCCCTCTCATCCCTCGTCGTCTCGCTCGAAATGATCATCTTCGCGTCCGGGGGAGCGATCGCGCGATCCCTCGGCAACGGGCAGTAATGTACCCACTTTAGCATGATCGCGAACGCATCGACAATGATCTCGATCGTACCATCGGAATTGAGGCTGTTCTCGATACGAAGATGTGATTTTCTAACGGCCGATCATCCTTCTCTCTTTCTCTTCCTTTATTTTAAAAAATTGTACTCAAAAATGGAATATGAAAAAGGGATACAGAAGCCTAACGTACCAAGAACTTGCAAATCATAAAAGCTGCAATTAGAAGCTTTGAATGATTACGTAGATTAGAGGATAGAAACCAACGGTTCACGATGCGGAATGTTTCGTGTAACGTTTATATCAAATATTTATATCTAAAATTGTCTTTTTTACAAATACAAAGCTGATTTTTTTTTTTTTTTTAAAGCTGTTAAAAATTTGTAAGTAATTTTAAAGAGTACACAAGATCTGTACCGACGCAATAAAATGTTATGCCTCAAGTTAATGTTATTTTACCATTATTTTTTCATTAGGAGCTTTAGTTCATTAATATAAATTCCTTTAATACTAAACGTGGAATTTAAAAAAACATCCAATTATTTTTCATTAAAGAAACGAAAGAACAGAAATTAAAACTCATAAAAAAATTTAAGAACAATAATCAATTACAAGAAAAAAACATTTCTTTAACACGCTATATATATCCAGGAATGACAGATAAACACAATTCTTTTAAGAATTCTCGCAATCTAGTCTGCATTTATCATTTTGCAGAACTTAATGCATTGCGCAGAAGATCAGTCATAAAAGTCTTAATGATTTATACGTGACTTAAGAATAGTGACACACGCCCATTTGTAAACTTTAGACTTTCGGGGATATTAATAAAACAACAATTAATATAAGTCAACGTTTTGCACGTTGTCGCTATAACACACATTTAACATTATGTAAAATAATTTAATTAAAAAAAAAAAGATATAACAGTTGCATGTTGGTTCTCTCTGAATCCTCTCAATTATTTGAGCAAAATGGATGCATAATATCCGCTTTCACCACAAAAATGCTGTTACTGCGACCACAAATGTTGGGAGACTATCGCGTCGCATAAAATTTTAATATGCGCGAAAGCTGATTTGCGTTGCCCAGCATTATAGCACGGCTAACGATGATCAACAATCTAGTCGTGCCTTATCATCCTACACAAACCGGCTTCTGAGGAAATGGACAATATGACGAGACTGCGGCGCACGTTCCCGGTTGATCTTCCGTAAGAGAAAGGCGCTGAATAAATTAACGAAGCTCGTTTTATCAAGAACGTAGAAATAGATGTAATTAAAAATGTGATTTAAAATTTTCGATTAAACCCGATGGCCTCGTTTACCATTCCAAAACAAACCCAAATGGTTTTATCGATTAGAGGAAAATTAATTCCCTCCTAGCAACCACCACATCCTCGTTTACGGAGACTTTAAACGTGATGGAAATATCTTACTTATGCTGCCACAAAAACATGTATAATTAAAGATTAATAAAGAGAAGGAAAAGGAGAAAGAGATAGGAGTCAGGCTCGTGGGGATTATGTGGTTAGCCTTTATTTTAAACGTAATGGCAGACTAGGTGTTCGCGTTACCGTAATTCCGTTCCACTCTACTTAATAAGCCGTCTCGTTAATGCGATAAGCGCGACTCGAAGGTAACGATGGGTTATCCATAATTGTCGTTCATGCAAATCGAACAATGTAAAATTCGAAAGGCGCGTCCGCCTACACGTTTCATTAGCCTCTGCTACAGTTTCCTGTTATGATTTTGTGCAATGCCGGAATCGTAACGTCATAACAATATCGTGCATCACCGAATGAACAAGCATCCTCGGTTACGTCGATTCTTCTTTACGTAACGCGTACGTGAAAACATATCAATCCTCAGTGTCCGTATCAATCCACGCTGTGAAAAAAAAATCAAGAAATAAAAAGAGATTGTTTCATTATCTTCTATAATTTTTTATCTTATTCAAAGATAAGACGAGCTATTGTCTTAGAATTGCTTTTCCAATTCTTCAATATAAATGGACGCTTAAGGACATAAATGTACATTATATTTATCACATGTGCAGATTTCGTAATTTAATTTCGTCCACAAAGGTTTCAACCAAATCAAAAATTTATTATTAAGACTGCGGTCCACTTGACATTACAAACGCTCCAAAGCATTTTATTGTCCAATCGAAACAAAGAAATTCACAAAGTGACCAATCAATAAAATATTTCGAAGCATTTATGGCATCAAGTAGACTTTAGCCTAAATGTTTGATAATAATCACGGCGGTCCATTTAAACGCGAGAACAATGGCATAACCGTAGGAAAATATTCATAAGGTAAATAGAATATAAAGATGCTAACCCGGTCAACCAGAAATTACGATCGGTGTTTCTCGTTCAACAGGAAATTATAACGTTCAGTTCCTTTTGACATAAATATTGGTAACTTACTTATCAGTGCGCTGTTCTAAAAACACACGCCCATCGTTAATGTACAAGTACAGAGTGCCCTGGATAGCGCTCTTCCTCTGAATTATAGATACTTGAAACCTTTTTTTTAGATTTTTTTCATTTATCTGACATTGAGTATATTGAAAAAATTATAATTTACATATGTAACTTTTTAGGATGCTTTATTAAAGAGAATTAAATATAAATAAATGAATTTTTTAGATTATAAAGTATTTTCGAAACTAGATTTCATATTAAGTAATATTTATATTTAATTAAGTAATATTTATATTCAATAAATATTAAGAAAAGACATTTTAGAAAACGGACAAACAAATCAATTCCATCCTAGTTAAAGGTATTGGCAAAGACTTCCTATTTCTCGTAAACTGAACATTATATAATCTGCTTAGATAAGTAAAAAAAAAATAAAATTTATAATTCGTACATTCATGACTCCTTTTACATAAAAAGTTCTACTTAAAAAACGAATCTAACTTTTGTAAAAAACACTACATGTTGCTACATCTTGCAGAACATAAGGTATATTTGTAAAATCGACAAGAATGTTTTACGTCAGAGTTATTTGAACATTAACTTTCTCTTTAATTTCATGCAAAAGAAAGCTATTCAATCGCGAAATGTGTCCCATTAAACTCCTGAGTCTAAAAAAGAATTGCCAATTCAAATTATTCGCCCTGCTGGAAAAATTTTCGATCGGGAGAAGACAGATTTCGGGACACTGGGTATACGGGATGAATACGCAACATTAACGACTTTGCCGGATGTTATCGCGCGCTAAATCTACCGTAACTCGCGCGTTATTAAACGTCGCGGCCTCAGTAGCTGGCCAGCCGACTGGTCGCATAACTGTTTGCCGTTTCAGGCGAATCAAAGACGGGACTGGTCAGAATCGGTATCGCTGGACTAAATCGGCATCGGGCATCCGCGCGTAAAGAGCAGCGATCCGCTGTGGGGATAGCCTTGTCATCGAAGTCCCGCGTATCCTGTGTATGCGGCATTCAATTGAATTTGCATAGAATGTTCAATTAAATTATCGCCGTGATAATAGAGTGCCACATTTCCTTTTATTTAACTTAACCGTTAAGACTGCGTGTAAAATAATAATTTAAATATTCCGGAGAACCGTTGTTATTTGCACAGAATATGTATACGCATACAATTTAAGTAGATCATGAAAAAGGAAGTACAAAAAGATCATTAAAAGAAATGAGCAGCATTGTAAAAAAAAGTTTTGCCATTTTGCACTTACATGTACATTTTAAATTTATATAAATTAAAAAAATATCGAAATTACAGCAACAGGAGACAACTATTAATATTGTTTCCTCGAATAATACTATTCCACAATAATAAAAAATTATTATAAGCAGACACACAATTCGACATAATATAATAAAATAATAAATAATAAAATAAAACTAAAATAAAGTAAAATAATATAATATTATATATAGAGTTGTTAAAAAATAATATGTGCAGATTATTCTGTGCATAAGCTACGTACTGCTAGATGACACTAAACTGACCCACATTTCACAGTTTATATGATCGTTTATATGATCTCTCTTACCTTTATATCCCTTTATAATATCTATAAGTTCTTAAATCTATAATGCGCGTCGGTTAACACATTACGTAACATCGCCTACGTTCGTGGTACGTAGGTCGCACACGGACACCTGATATTCTCCTAATTCGTCAGCATTTGATTTATGCGACCTCGATATAGGCGGCCTTGCCGCACCGCGAATTTATGAGACAAAGAAGCGTGCCTGTGTTCAAATTATCGTGTACGCAATCACTTTTCTTTTGTCGCTTGTCCGATACGCATTGTGCGCATCGCGAAACAAATACTTTCGCACTTAATAATAATGATTTTCCGTGAAAATTCATACGAGCGGCACTGCCGTTAACAAATGTTATCAGACAAATCCATCGTAGAGGGGAGCAGCGAATTTGCGATTTTTTTTGTTCTTTTATTATCTTCCACGTCGATCAAACGGTATCGCGCTATTTACGCTGAAACCACCGTAATTTTTAACGGAACTGCACGGGAATTTAACGTAGCGTTTTCAGCAATTACCGAACGCATCTATCGTGGAAAGAGGAATTATATTATAATCAAAAATGAGGGAGAAAGAAAAAAGGAAGGAGAAAGAGAGACAATGTATTACTGTCGTCGTGGACCCAATGTCGACCGCCGCGAGCGCGGACGCGGTGTTTCGGCACTTAACCCGTGATTTGGCAAATCGCGTTTCGGCGATTTGCCTCGGACACCCCGATCGACTTCGGCGGCCGGCCACCGTCGTATCTTCCCGGCGACTAATCGCGAGAGGTGAGGTCGCCGGAATATGGGTCCCGCGGACGCACTCCGGCGCTCGGTGAAAGGAGAGAAACTTCGTAAATAATACAGTGGGGATGGATAACGACGGCACTTTTTTTTTTCTTGTCTCTGTCCTCTTGTCTCGCCGCGATATTCCCGTATACTGCACCCACGACGATGCGCGTGCATAAGACTCCGACGAAAGCAGCACGGCGAAACGCCGATAGACGACTGAAGATCGTCTCCCCGATCGTCGGCGTGCGTGCAGCTGCTATCCTTCCTTCGAATCAAGAATGACCGATCAGCACAGTGTCATTTGGGTTAAGCGACGCCATGAACCCTGAGCTCAATACACGGGGTGTATTGAGTTAAATTTAACAAACCATTTTGTTCGACTATTCCAAAGCATATATATTTCTTTGTTTTTAATAAATTTTATTAAATCTAAAGAAATCTGTTTAAAATTTATTAAGTCCAAAGAAATATATGCTTTGGGATAGTCGAACAAAATTATATTTATGAAATCTAAAGAAGTCTTTCTCTCTGTGCACGCACACGCACATTTACACATTACGTTTTATATATGTTTTTTTTTTACGAACAATAAGAATAGACATTTAGTAGCGGGGTACTTTCTAATTCTAGAAGTAATGAGAAAGATAAAAATAAGAACGAGACCTACATACGTGTTTGATGTAAATAAAGTGGGAGAGCGGAAATTAAAAAGCTAATTTCTTGCTCATATCTCTTAATTAAAACAAAAGAGGTGTAGCCATCAGTCATAATAATACAAAGTAATACGCGAGGTTAATATGCGGTCGATGTCCCGCATTCTCGTTCTCCATTTAATTTGGAATTTATTTCTGAACAATATCTTTGCTCCGGTTTTGGCGATGCAAGAGCCGCTTGTAGAAAAAAATAATGTAAATCAGATTTCAGAAAGCAGATTCGACTTACGTCACACTTACGAAGGTGGATTATATATAACGTATTACGCATAGAATAACTCGAAAGTTTGGCGTTTAGCAATAACAGTTAAGTAATATTTACATTTATTTGCTTATTATATTTGATGAAGATTTGTATTACGTTATTTGCACGTTACTTCGATGAATTTACGTAGCTTTATGTAAATCTCTTACATGAACGAAATTTCTTACATAAAGAAATTTTTTAAGAGGCGTAAAATGTTAATTTTAACGCAAAGTGTATCACAGTATTATCAAATAAATTACTTAACACGCAATGTTGAAAAAATAGCTTTCTTCTATTCAAAAGATCCTCAGTCATTTGGAAAACTTAAAAGAATTTAAAAGTATCAAAATAATCATAAAAATATTAATTTTGACAAATAAGAATTTTAGAAACAATTTTGATAAACAAATAAGTGCAAATATTAATTGAATTTTAACACTGGGACCAAACCCATCAAAATTTCAAATTTCTTGATTAAATTACAAAATTTATTAAGATGATTTTTGTCGATATTTTTATTTACAAATTAATTATTTAATTATTTTAAAAATTGTAAATAATAACGGATACGTAAAAAAGTAAAAAATAAAAACCAAAAAATAATAGAAATGGATATACACTTAATGCCGGTTGTCCTAGTGTTAATAATTGCTAATCATAATCTGTTAATACTTTGAAACATCATTCGTGGAAGAAGTGCAAAAAAAGCCGCAGTGTCAGATGTACGCGCAAGCGAGAAGAAATTCCCAAAGAAGAAGGCGGACGCGATAATACGATTTCGCTTGGTGGTCCACGTACTCCGGAGGTACTGTAAAGAGACACCGAGCCCGATGCTGGGAAGGCAGCGCGAAGGAGCCCGATAACGGTATCCACCGCGAATGATCCCCACCCTCTCGGATGCCGTAGACATAGTCGAACGGACCGGGAGAGAAGACGAACGGGAAATAAGATACGTCCACATTTTTCGCGGCCCCTCGTAACACGCACCTGTCGCCGTGCAACGACGGCGGCGAAATGAGCGATTATAATAATTCTGTGGTTTACGCGCCTATCGATTTACGCGCCACCGCCATTTTTATTTGATCCCCTCTCGTTCCCGCACGCAATCGCGTAGCTACGGATTTATCGGTAGGCACGATAATAGCTAAATTATTTAATTAAGAAGTCATTTCCCGGTGGAAATTCCTGTGGAAGTACATCACGGGGTATGAGGTATATACCAACGCAACGGCGATGTATCATCATCATGCGCAGAATTTATGAAGTCGCATTATGCACGTACTTACGAGGATACAAACGACGTAATTATTAATATTCGCCGACAACTCAAAGTGACTTTCCACCGCCAGGTGGAACTTCAATTTCGCCTCGTTCCCAAGGTATCGCGAGTAAAATCGGGTTGTAACATTTTAATGCCAAACGTGGGGGGAAAGTCGAAGGCTAATCGGGGACACAATATGCGCGACTGTAAAATTTGAGATTTTTCCGCAGTAAAAGCCGCTGATTGCGGGGCATAACATTATAGGCGGAACCAGATCCCGCCGGTATATGGTATAGTTTTCCCTCGCTGCTGCGCGTGTCGCTGAACGTACAAAACTACTTTTACCACACATATACGGCAGGAATGTCTAATTGTGCACGCGTTTCTGATTGAGACCCACTTTCCTCTTCCGGTAACAAGGGCACGCGATCTTTCTTTCTTTTTTTTTTTTACGGGAAAAAGTTTTCAGAGGCATTAACAACGCGAAATTTCTTAAATTAGTATTCGCCTATCGCGATCTCTAATAAAATTTCTTCAAAATAAATGGTCCAATTGGTGTGTGCTGTTCGGCTGGTGATGAATTTATGATGAATTTAAGATCCCAGATCCACACGGCTCGGTAGGCAATTTAAAACACCTGACGATTAGCGTCGTCAGCGTTTCTTCTTCGTTATTCCTGATGACTGGACATCCTGGTTTCCGAGGACCTGCCATCTTTCCTGAAATGCCCCTGACGTGTCCCCGGATCGCGAGATCTAGTTTTGCAATTTGCATCCGATTAAAAGACACGTTTTGCATTCCTCCACTTTAATATATCTCCACTCGAATGTCGTATCAAAATTTCAAATCTTCGATGTAACGTTAATGCCCTCGATTAACGAGTAACGTGAAAGATTAATTCTCACGGGATGCAAATATCTGTTTTCATTCTCTCGTTAAAAAATCCGCGAGAACGAAGCTTTCCACCCTGCGGTCGCGCGCAGAGGAGTATAATCGAGTTTATCGCTCGTGAATGGCCGGTCTGCGATAACGGCGGAGCAGCGGTACGGAGGAGATGCCTATGCCCGTCCGTTTCGCTAATCCGCAAGCAAGGGCGTCGCCCTTCGTGCTTGTCTTACGTGTCGTAACAGAAGCTACCGATATACCGGACAGCAGCAGCAGCAGCACCAGCAGGAAACGCAACCAAGTACGTCCGACGTGCGCGCCGCGTCGTTGCTCCGCGTCGAGGCGTTTCACGCGCATTTTTAGTCGGTCGATGACTCCGAAGTTGTATTAAACACACCGGCTACGCCGTAATTGAAATTACGTAGTGCTGCGGAGCTGGAAACGCTCGGCTGGTTGCGCGTGCGGTTTCCTCCGGCTTCCAGATCAGGAGTGCGTCGGGAGATCACGGCGAAGAGATGCGCACAACCCAGTTGTAACACGACACATCGGCCAATCCGTTCGAAGCTGCGAGCCTTACCCCGACTCGCCAGCAGTCGTGCGCGATTCATTTATTACTTTCTATTACAATCGCTAACGATCTCGATCTAAGCGAGAAATAAGTAATTACAGATTTACCAGGTAGAGTCGCGATTTGTAATCATCTATAATTTGAGCGCTCCGATCGCTTATCGTCGATCGAATTCTGCCGTTGCCGTTCGGCGGCTCTGATCTCTAAGTCGCAAAATAATAGATACGAGGATAAATCGATCGGATTCCAAATGGTGGTTTGAGGATTTATGGACGCAAAAGAAATGGAGAGGAAAACAGAAAAAAAAATAGAAGAAGATATATACAGGTCGTCTCGGGGACGGAGGGGGAGGGGGGACACGATCGTTCCGGTTTACACCCCGGTCTAATTAGAAACGGCATGTCTCGGGTAGCTTCAAGGCTGTCGCGTCCTTCGCGATCATTGCACGCTCGACATATTACCACACGAGGAGAAGCCCCACGCTCCTCGACCAAGGGGAGAAAGGCGCTGTACGGAGCGAAAGAGTGTGTGCATGCGTGTGTGTGCGCGTGTACGCGGACCGTGTGCATGTATTGCACGACGCACATCCGGGGAATTGTACTGGAGGATGCACCGAGCGCACATTTAACCCGTCAGTGGAAAAGGTTGGGTATACTAAGCTAGATCCAGCTTGTTCCGCAACTCGCCCTAATTCGAACCATTGTTATTCGCATAATTTAATGTACATACGTTCAAGAGCGGGGTACTCGATCCGAATCCAGTAACGATTTAAACCGAACTGGGGAGGAGGGAACTTCTTTCGAACTGTTTCGAAGCCATACTTTTAAGAAACGTTATGAACAGCAATTGGATTAGATATATTATGAGCATAAATAAACCCAAACGTATGATGCAATGTATCTTATGCACCCAATTTGTTATCATTACTATTTTTAATTAATACTTAATATAAAAAACGGATGTTGGACGTGGACTGTTTGTTGCGGCAGGTTTGAGATTAGAACATCTTATAGGAATCAAGAATTGAAGAAAAATACATTTTTTTATTAAGCTCTTGATTTCGACGATGGAGACATCATTTTACCTAAATCGACTTCTTTCTTGCTTGATATTAATTTATGTATCTCTTACGGTAAACTCTAAATACCACAAGGATCATAAAGATATTTAAAAACCATGCGAAACTTTTGACTCTTCTTTCGAACGTTTCTCGAACGTTCCCTTACTTAGCAAACGTTTAATTTTATCGATAACTTCCAAACTTCACAACACTGCCTGTGTAAACGATATTTTAAGCGGCGATTATTTACCTGAAGCTTTATGTCCGGAAGTATCAGCATGGTTCGCGCGTCCGTTCGCCAGGGCGAACCGCGGGTATCCGAGTTCACTTTTCGATCCGTGTCCCTGCCTGTTTTTTTTTTGTTTTTTTGGTTATTCGCGTATTCGCGCCGCACGTACGTTCTCCGTGTGCCCTCTCGGGATGACAGTAACCCGCGACCGCCTCCTCGTCGCTCCTTCGTCGGAATTATCTAGAACCACCGCTGCCGCCGCCGCGGAGTTTCCGTGGAGTGCTCGCGGTCGCGTCGTTCGCACGGTCGACCGGAAGTGCGAGAGGCGGTTCCTCTCAGCGAGTACCGATATTCGGCGCGGATTATTTTAACAACTCGCGAATAATCGCGCAGGACGAAAATCGCGCACCGTCTGCGCGATCGGAGGCACAAGATTGTCGAGTTACCGAGCGGAAGAAAGCGGCGGCAGTGCGTTTCTTCTTCTTCTTCTTCTTCTTATTCTTCTTCTTCACGTAGCGTCCGGAGAACTATCGGAGAACTCGCGTGGAGCAGAACGAAAAGACAGCGCACTGCGACGACGCACTCGGAAGGACGAGGTCAGGGAAATCTCCACGAGGTCGTCGAACGGACGACGTTCGATCTAGCAGGCAGGAGTTTCAGGAGCGCGAAGCTGAAGCCCGTCGACGCGATCGACGCGATGGCGTACGCGACTTCCCGATCGGCGTAGACGACGATCCATCAACGGCAACCTAGAGCTCGGCTGGAATCGGCCGCGATCGGTGCAGCTCGGCGAAAGGGAAAAAGAAAGGGTGAAGACACGGAAAGAGGAGTAGGGATGATGGGGGCCCGGTCGCGAGGATGGGCCCCTGCTATGCGGCCCATCGCGCCACGAGAGGTGGGGAGGGAGAGTAGGAGGAGGGATCCGCCGCGTGTTTCTCCGCGTGAAACTGTGATAAATTTCACGACGGAAATCTCAAACATCCTTCGACGTTCCTCGAGGAAATCGAGACCGGTAATTGGTAGCGTAACGCGAATAATCTAACGATTTTATAGGCGAAAGTAATAATAAACCTTAGTTTATCGAGAGTGATCTCTAAAGATTGAATTCTTCACAGCTTCGAATCGGTGTTTTTGTGACGCTGGAATAGGAAGGAAAAGAGACAACGCATTTCCCACTTGATTAGCAAAATATGATAGGAACGATGATAACGCTGATTTTTGATTGCCGTCAATTTATCGCGTTGTTAATCAGAGAGTCATGACATAAGATAGACACAGTATTAACTCGCGGTATTAACGTTATCGTGATTGCAAATGTCATGCGAACGTGAACTATCCCTGAAATTGCAATGAGGTCTTTGAGTGCTTCTAGGCAAGGTATAATCGTATCCGAAACTACATTTTGACGTGTAGCTAAATAATTCCTCTGTCATAACAAGAACAAATAATAGGTATTTATTATACGTATTACATGCATTCGCGTGTAAATTGTTCAACGAATGTTTTTCAGTGACAAATGATTTATTACCACGTTGCGTCCGCACAAAGACACATCGTCTTTCTCTTTCTCTGTTGTTCAAATAATTCAACTTCAGAACGTTTCGAAGCTATTCCCGTTTTTAAGAAAGCACACTCGCGATCTCGTGTACTTGTTCGACCGCTGCGATGATTGAGTTGAAAAGAACGACAGATGGTTGCAAGACCTTTTCTTCTTTTCTGAGGTAGCACCTTCGAAGTATTTGCACTTCGACATTCCAGGCTGACTAGACTAGATTGCCGTTGTTTTTATACACATCAAGCCCCAGCAGCTTGAAAAGCCAGTGAAAATCCGTTTGTTAAAAGAAATAAATAATACGACATATAAAAAGTTATACACGAATAACTTTAATTAACACATCTAATTGTAGGTTTAGTTTAACTTCTTTTCTTCCTCTCTTTCTCTCGCATCTTATTTTCTTATTATCAATTAAATCGTAATCTAAAATAAAATTCTCTTATTTTGATGAACATGCCAATTAGATCTCTCTTTGTGTGCATAAACCCATTACGTTGGTGAACGACAGTCTCGATAATCAAACTCTCGTTTCCGGGGTTGGGCTTCCGACGCACCTTCGCGATCTACGTGAAAATTATGTGAGATCTAGTTTGCAGGTCGGCGTAGAATGTATGCAAATTCAGTATGCGGAATCTCCACATTGCAAATCGAAAGTCGCGAGATGGAAAGCCGACGTCGCCGTCCGAGAGAACAGCGCTGAGAGAAAGGCGCCCGCAATGATTAGTTCGCCCGATAGACGTATACATAAATGGGAATGGAATTGCGGGGACTTTTCTGCCACCTGTCCATAAAATCTTTTCGAATCTTTTCGAATATTCCGGATCAGGAAAAATTTCCGCGTCGAAAGAAAAAGTCGCGTGCACTTGCCGCTCCAAAGAACACGCGCGCGGTCAAGCGATATTTACGTAATCAATTGCGAAAGAACTGATCGGTTTTTTTTTACCTGTCGTATCTGGCAAAACGCGCATTCGAACGTAAAAATGGGAAGCAGCCTGAATGTTTCGCGTGACGCAGAAGTGTTTATATACACTCTCAATGTCCAAATCGAGTTAAGATTTGCGACACATTGGATGATTACCTTTTCGTATCAACTTCGCGGTTATGGTAATTAACGATGCATGCAAACAACCGATTTGATTTCATTCTAAGTCAGGCATGTCCATAGACACTGATTTATTGCGAATGATCATGTCTTCAACCGACTAATAATGAAAACGCTCATAGAAAAGCTGTTGGGAAGTTAATTCTAATGACAGAATTGTTGAAGTGTATACAACTCCCGAGAGAAATGTAATATTAATTAAACCTTGATTCATCAATATGTTTTCCGAGTTATTTATAAAATACAAAAATTTTATGTTGACATAAATAATATATTGATGTATTAATAACTCATAATAACTCGCGTTTATTTTATTCAGTGTTACGAAGGGATGCAAGCAAATTTTTAATCAAATATAATAAACACAATTAATTTTAGAACTGAATTACATAACATATCTAATCCAACTTTCATAAAGATAAACATATTGTAATAATTCTTTTTATCAAAACGCCAGACATAAATTACAACGGTAACAAGCAAATGTATCTTTAATTAAAATTATAATAAAAAAGAGAATAAACAATTGTTTCAAAAATTTATATTTATGTGTATATTTGTGTTTGTATTAATTAAAAAAATAAAAGCATCTTTAAAAGAATTTCAAAAATTAGAAATTCTCTTTGCATTTTAAGACAAAATAGTCTTAAAAAAACTACAAATTTACTATAAATTTACGACAAATATGTTACAAAAACAAACATATAACTAACAATATTGTAAATGAAAACAAGTTACCATTCAAATTTGGCTCTTATTAACACAATTTTCAAGATTTATTCGTGTCTATTGAATTTCTCTCATTCATTGTTAAACCTCTTCTATCTTTCATAGTTTGCTCCTTTTTAATTTAACTGCCAATCGTAGAGGTCATAATTTTAATCTCGAAATGATCCATGGAAGGTCCAACAACATTTTTCAATTCTCCATATAAAAACGTTATCTTTTGTCGACGAGAGAATATGTCTTTTCGAGGTCCTTAAGTACGCGATAAAATCAGGGACCGTGGCAAGGTTAACGAGCGGCCACGACGTGATAGTCGTGTTCACGTTTGGAGGCACGAAGGCACGCCGCGTGTCGCAGCACGGCGGGTGCGATTACGTATGGTGCGACGTGACTCACGCAGGACCCATCGTTCGTGTACGGTGTCCGCCGAGGAAGAGGAAAACGCAAGGAAGCGACGTCTCCGTCGTCGCTCGGGAACACCGGAAGGGAGCCCGACAGCTGCGCCAGCGTGACTCACGCGAGCACGTCGCCGGCATACGTTATTAAGGCGCTCGATCGAATGCCGTCTCTCATTTTCTATTGTGTACGAACCAACAGACGTAACCCGAGGGTGCGAAGTTAAGAACCAACGATAGGTTCGAAAAGTCAAATTAGTCAAGAAGTATTGTTGTGCAAATCACATGGCACCGGGAGTTTTTTTAACACCTCGCGTACACGCTAATGAAAAGTCCAGAATCTACATTTCATCGAACGATCATTACCATCTGTTAATTATATAAATACGATTAATTAACTGTAATATGATAATCTTATTTAATACTGGCACGTCGTGAAAGACAAAGAAGATAGATACCGTACCGCTGATATATGAATCTCCCGCCGCGATTTGAATTTCAAATTTGCCTGGACTCCTCTTCTTAGCGATATATTACGATTTTTTAAATGTATTTAATTAAATATAATTTTAAAACAAATAAGAAAAAATATAAAATGATATAAGAGTACCAGCGAGTCAAAATAATTTAAGCTACGTGATGAGATCTCATACTTTTTTTCCTTTTAATTCAGACGTCGAACGGGGAAACGGGAAAAAGTAAAATTTAAAAGAGAGGAAGTGCGTTTGGGGAAGACGACAGGTTTAGATTAGCGATCTTCTCGTCCCCTCGGGGAAAAGAGCCAGTCACTTGTTCGAGGGAAGCACGTGCCAGCTCATCGGTTAGTAATTGCCGTCACGATGTGTCCCTTGATGGCTCCGTGTCGAACGACATACGGCAGGCGCCAGATAACAAAGAACGTGCCCTAGCCGGTCTTTCTCTCTACGTAATATCGACATGCACAAGATTATGAATAAACCTTTTCGATTTCCAATCTTTCACGTTTCATCTCGTGCTTGTGCACGTTTTAAACAATTTTAAAGTTCTTTCTCCTTTTCCTTCTTCTTCCTTCCTCACTCATTACAAAAGGGTGCAATTTGTTTGAAAGTATCAAAAAGTTGCGCGACAAAATTTTCGTTAAGTAAAACAATAATTGTCTAGTTCGTTGGAATAACAAAGAAATAAAAGAACAGGCAAAACGTTCTTCTCTTCACGTACGGAGATATCGGCAATTTTTTAATATTTAATCTTTTCGCGCTACAAACTCCGAGTGATACATTGATCATTATCTCTCTGATGAGATAAGAGTACGGATGAATCATTTGGTTATAAATTTCTGGTTACACAATGTTCTCGATAAGCAAGGGTTGCTTTCTTACGTTTGTATTTCTATATCCGTAGTATGACGAGGCAACTCGTGTACCACCAGATTTCGCCGACATGAACGAAAGTTTCGCGAATTCTATAGATCGTGGATGTAATTTCAAGCGTACGCAAAATCTATTTGCAACGCGATTACACATCGTTACGTTTTGTTTATGTCTTTTCCATATGGAAAGATCAGAATGCAATGAATACCTTAATAAATATTTCTATTCCCGTCTGCAATAGAAATAACCAATAAAATTTAGTAGATAATTCTTTTTTAGAAAAACATGAAAGATAATCCGCAGGCAAAAGATGTGATGAAATGTTTTATTACGAAGAATTCAGAGGAATGGAACTGCAATTCTGATTAACTTGTACAATCAAAATGTAATAGACAGAGGAACGATAAAAATGGCAATGGTAACCAACATATAGTAATTAACATATCTATTCGATTACAAATATAATGAATAGAAAATGTGATAAAGTCGCAAATTTAAAGACCTAGAAACCATGATATTGTTCATATAAAGTTGAAAACAATTCCTATTTAAAAACATTTATTTAAATTACACTGTAATTAATAAACAAAATTACCTTTTTTAAAAAAAAGTAAAAAAAAACGCCAAGTGTGTGTATGTGCGCCCCTAAAAAAAAAACTATTCTAAGGTATATCACGCATTTTGTAGTATTAAGCATTTTATTTAGAGTATATATATTTTTGCAATAAAAAATTATTATATATGACTTAAATTGATTTACATTACACAATTTTTTATATTATATTATTTTTTATATTATTTTATTTTATATTATATTATACTACCGTGTCTCTTGATTTCTGCAATAGGCTGACAAGTACAGAAAGTATCGATTTTTTACAATACACAGAATGTTGTAAAAATTAATTTCTGCAATAGGCTGACAATTGCAGAAAATATCGATTTTTTACAATACACAGAGCATTGTAAAAATTATTTTCTGCAATAGACTGACAATTGCATAAAATATCGAATTTTTACAATACACAGAGTGTTGCAGAAAATATCGAATTTTTACAATACACAGAGCATTGTAAAAATTATTTTCTGCAATAGGCTGACAATTGCAGAAAATATCGAATTTTTACAATACACAGAGTGTTGCAGAAAATATCGAATTTTTACAATACACAGAGCATTGTAAAAATTATTTTCTGCAATAGGCTGACAATTGCAGAAAATATCGAATTTTTACAATACACAGAGTGTTGCAGAAAATATCGAATTTTTACAATACACAGAGCATTGTAAAAATTATTTTCTGCAATAAGCTGACTATATGCATATATATATATATATATGCATATTTTAACTATTTCCTTATCAGCGTATATTTTTCGGTAGAAATTATTTTACAAAATAAATATTGACAAAATAAATGATAGTAATAAATCGCTGCAAAACAATAATCTGCAAATTAAAAACTGCAAAGATTGCGTGAAAAAACCGAGATCTACGGAGGAACGGAAAGAGAAAAAGAAAAAGAGAGAGAGAGAGAGAGAGAGGCAGATTGAAAAAAGGAAAAAAGAGAGGGAAGACAGGTGCGTTACGCGTCTCGCGATTTCCGGCACGGTAGACGGTGGAAGGTGCGGCGTGTAAATACGCGCGGAGAGCGGAGCGTATCCGCTCGAGCGTATTCCGGTCGTGGTCGGCGCGACCTAACCGCGCGATCGTTACCCCCGGGTTTGCTCCCGTTTTCTCGACACGGACAAGCGGCATCGACCCGCGAGATCGCGCGTACGTATGCGTATGTACACAAACGCTCTCGGGCGCGACCCGAGACCCGCGACGTAAAAGCGAGAGACACACGGCCGGCTGGCCGCCGACCTTGCGCGCGTTACTCCACTTTCGAAGGAGGCTAACCGCGCGGAGGCGAGCGTTGCACCGCGACGCGCGTCTCACCTCCGCGCGCGCGCGCGCGCGCGCGGTTCAGTACGTGAGCGCGCGACCGGCACGTTTAGCCCTCTCATGCGTGACACAATCCGCGGCCACTTCTGTTTTCACAGTGGAATGCGGGTATAACACATCACGATGACTTTTGTTACTGTGCGCGAGGAGCCGTCCGTTTTGTCTCGCGGGAGGCGTTGCGTCGCTTCGCCAACGATTATCTTAATGCGCGCTGTGTGCGTTATCCTTTTCAATATTTCCAATTGTATAGGTTTTTTCGAGAAAGAGAGGGAGGATCTTAAGGGTGTCTCTCTCGATATACAGTTAGTAAATGTGTTTCGAGATTGACAAAATTGTCGGCGTACAGTTTATACACTGAAAAAACAAGTAATATATCGAATAAGATATGTAGTTGCGGGCTGCCAACTACAGATATACTCAATGCAATAATATATGCTATTGCAGTATCAACATTGTACTTGCATTAACAGTAAATATTGTATTGAGTATTTTACTATATGTAGTTGGTAGCAATTGCATATGTTATTGGCTATATTACTTTTTTTTCTATGTATAAACTATAAGAATAATAAATTAATGAAAAAATTATATTTTAGCAGCAAGATAAGCTGCAGACTGAAATACGCAATCTTAACTTTATCTTTAGATTTATTTCCAATTATCGTTCTCCGAATTAAAAAAAAAATACAGGTGGCAATTAGATTTACACGAGTGAACTTATCTCTCTCTCAGTTGCGAAATCTCGTGTACTGCTGCTTCTTGTTTGTCAAGTAGATTAAAATGTATTTCTAAGAAGTTAACAATATATAAAAATGTTGTTTTAAGCTTCTTGTTTTCAAATGTTAAAACTAACGTTGCAAATCGCAACGCGCGGACTTCTTCGTTTGACCTGAACGCGAATTTTTACAAGACTCTCGAAAGCCTGATAGAGGAAGAAAAGAAAAATCCGGAAAAATCAGTATCGATCTTGGCACGACTTATTCCTGCGTCGACGTCTTACAGTACGGCACGGTCGAGATCATCGCCAACGACCAGGATAACCGCACGATCCCGAGCTATGTAGCCTATACTCTGAGCGTTTCATCTGAGACGTCGCCAAGAACCAGGTCGCTATGAACCTCAACAACACCATTTTCGATGGCAAAAGGTTGATCGAGTGTCGCTTCGAGGACCCAACCATTCAGGCCGATATGAAACACTGGCCGTTCATCGTGATAAACGGCGGCGGTAAACCAAAGATTCATGTACAGTACAGGAAAGACGAAGACTTTCTACCCTGAAGAGAGTCGGTTGGATGGTCCTGGTAAAGATGAAGGAGACCGCGAAGGCGTACCTAGGCAAGACCGTCACCAATGCTGTGATCATCATCCCCGGTTACTTCAACGACTCGCAGCGTCAGGCAACCGAGAGCCTGGTACCATCTCGGGCTTGCGTATCATCAACGAGCCCACGATCGCCTAGGGCCTCGACAAGAAGGCCACCGACAAGCGAAACGTCCTCATCTTCGATCTCGGTGATGGTGCCTTCGACGTGTCCATCCTGATGATCGAAGATGGTATCTTCGAGGTCAAATTCCCCACCGGGTGACACGCATCTGGCGAGGACTTCGACAACCGCACGGTCAATCACTTCGTGCAGGAGTTCAAGTGCAAGTATCAAGATGGATCTGACCACGAACAAGCGCACCCTTCGCCGTTTGCGCACGCCTGCCAGCAGCGAATTTATTCTCGGTTATCATAAATACATATATAAAAATGTTAATTACTAGATATGACTTGGCTACTTAAAAAAAAAAAACTGTTTGATCTCGTGGCGAGACAGATAATTCTGCGTGAATGCGCGATATCGCACTCACCGATCTCGATAAAAACAAGCACTTGTTAAAAATATATTGATGGACACGAGCTGCTCGATAAACGCCTAGATGACGTATCTGGCATTTTTATCATAAAATGTCGCACCATACGCCAACCGTTTTCCTCACCGCGCGATTTCACAACATATTCTTTGCGACACAAAGTACGTGACGTAAGCTGAGATTGTTCTATGAAGAAGAAGAAGAAGAAGATTATAATTCATAATGATGCGGTATTCACATACATTTTCATGACAAACGAAACTTTATTATTTCTAAATTACTTCCAATTTACTTAAATAAAAATAACTTCTTCTGCAATTCATGTCTCGCAGTTCAATTATAATTTCTCTTGTCTGATTAGAATTTCAATGAGACAGTAAATTTCATATGGACCGTGTCTTATGCGTGTTGTAAAATAATCAAGAGTTTCATATAGACGAACAGTATTAATAATTAAATTCTCTGATTTAGCTCGATAACATTATATAGTGTCGTATATATAAAAATAATTTACAGTTCATAAAAATATAATAAAAATTGAATGACAAGGGAACCTTGTGAAAATTCCAATTTTATTGAAACTTGGCATAAATATAGAGGGAATAAATATATGAATTTAGAAATTTTCCGTTTGTGCTCAAAAATGGTTTGAAGGGGTGAAACCACCTTTCAAAGGTTGAGACATTTTTGCCTTTTCTCAATATATCTCGTAAAATATCAAAATATCAAAAAATGTTTTATACAAAAGTTTTACAGCATAAATACCTTTATTTAACTATGCTATTCATTTTTTGAAGATATTGTTTTTAAGAAAATTTTTCAACAAAATAAATAGCATAGTTGGATATAGATATTTATGCTGTAAAACTTTTATATAAAACCTTTTTTAATAATGTTTAGCTTACGAGATACATCGAGAAAAGGCAAAAATGTCTCTACCTTCGAAGGGTGGTTTTACCCCCTTCAAACCGTTTTTGAATCTAAACAGAAAATTTCTAAGTTCATGTATTTACTCCTACATTTATGCCAAGTTCCATTAAAATCAGAATTTTCAGAGGTTCGTGAGGTTTCCTTGTCAGAAAAAGACAATTATAGTTTCAAATTTATATCAAATTTAAAATATTCAAACGAGAGCTTGTCGCAATCAATTAATGGCGCTTAATGGAAAAGTAATCGCCATCCACGCGAGATATGGATATAATTTTATCGTTTATACATTCAGAAGTCGAGCGGAAGGTAACGCGTTCTGGGGAACGCGAGGTAACAATAGGCACGCGCTCTTTTACGATGTACTTCGTTAAAGCAATTATGCGAATTGGATGAAGCCTAAGCAGGTAAGAGCCGCATCGCGCTCACCGAGGTCAATTCTCCCGTCGTGTTATCGAGATGTAAAAATTTCAAAAAAATTCACTTATTTATCAGTTTCAAGATTGAGCTGGTATAATACATTTAAATGGACGCAACACGCACATATTAAGTGTAAGCAACGCTCGCTAGACGGTCAGTAAAAAACCTTGAATCCACGTAATACACGTGCGTATCTGCGGGCGAGATCTTCAAACGAACGCGTCCGACAACATTTCCGATAAATAAATGTAGCTGCAATTAAAGCTGTAATTTTACGATATAAGATAATTAAACAAAATGCAATGTTAACGAGTACGGATGATTAATGTAACGCTGGCATCCCCAGGCGGGTTACAGCTATTTTGAATGTGTGGCGAGTATCGTTATCTTTTATTACCATGATGATAATGGCTATAGTGCGTCGTACCTTTGTGGAATCTTCCTAGAAAATGCCGCGGGGATTCAACTGCACTCGATATCTCGCGACGCATATGGCTCAGGTACCTCGCGTGTAAAGTATACATAATAATATCCGACGGGTAATAACACAAAAAAAAAGCTGGACATCGCTCATTCCCTCGCGCTTATGGAGAGGCGAATCAAAACACCTCTCGACGTGAAAATCACGACTGAGATAATATATCATCGAACACGTAATGCAAGCGTGATGTTACACTTTTAGGGCAAGTAGGTCTTTAGGTCCTTAGCGTTTAGAAATTTAAATAAAGTTGTACGCATATGTTTTTATAAAATGTTCATTTGAATGTAATTTTATTAAAATAAAAAATTGCTTAATATGTAGACAATGGTAAGATTTTAGAGTAAGTTCCTTTTCGGAATAATGTACTTTGAAATGTATAATTCTCCATGAGAAAAAAAAATGTAATTTCTTTCATTATCAATCTACCTGTCTCTCAAACTCATTCCACCTGATATGTGGAGTCATAAAAATAAACAACTGATTAAGAGAGGTTTCTACTTTGCTAGGTCGAAAGAATCGACATAACTGAGTCCTATTGGTATTTTTGGGTTTTCTATTTTCAACAGTTCTTTTACCAAAAATTCTTAAATTGCTTATTTGAGCCCAACAAAGTAGAAATTAATTCTTAATAGACACATAATAGCCAGACTATAAAATAAATATTCTTCCATAAAAAAAAGATAATTTAAAATTATAAATCTAGAAACTATAATTTTTTAGATTAGAATTTTCGATAAAAAAAATATATTTTATTGCCAGCCAGTCTCTCTCTCTCTCTCTTTCTCAAATTTACTTCGTGATTTGGAATATGTTATAAAAATAAAAACAATTGTTTAAAAGAGAGAGAGAGAGAGATAACTTTAAAATAAATGCCCTTCCCTAATGAGATACATCTCAGATTATAATTCTATGGACTATAATTTTAAGCTATAATTCTCGATGGAAAGCATTATGATTTATTTTATTGCCGACCCAGCCTCTCTCAAATTTATTCCGCGTGGATTGGAATGTGTTGTTGTCGCAGGTTCTACGCACAATATAATTTCCATTCGGCTGCTCATCGTGACAAAATTTTAACATATGCATGCGACACACGTCTAACATGTCGTACGTTTTTCTCGATATCACACTTGCGCGCCTGAAGGATACTCATTATGTATTATATACGAGCGTGGCGTTGCAAATCAATTTTTTTCACTCTCCAACCTGTCCTTCGATATTCATTCATTTTAACATTGACGTAGAATTAACACCACCTTTTTCTCGCGTTCAGCTCGAACCCCGCTCTCTCGCGCCTTCTCGCGCGAATCGCGCTCGCTCTCGTCGAGAGATCGGAAAATCGGGCGTCGCTAAACGCGCGTGGTATGCGGGAATTGCAACCGCAAATAAAACTTACAATTAGTTCGGCAGCGTGTTTCAGCGACCCTGAATGCATCGCCACAGATAGGAGCGAAAGTGAAAGTACCGCGGGCACTTTGACAGAGCGATCGTCCGGCGAATGAAACGCATCGAGATCGACACGCGTCGCCGACGACGATCCCGATGGATCGTCGCATTACGACTAGATCGTGGCATAAAAGCCAAAACTCGATCATCCTCGAGACGACGTTCTTCGATAAGTTCGCCGCTAATTCGGAATCGCGCGATCGTGGAAAAAAAATCGCTAAGAAGAAGCCAAAATAAGAGGCGATATCAACTTACCCGAACGAATCGCGGGCGATCGAAGCCGCCGCCGTCGTCGACGACGTCCCCTGCCACGATCGGAACGTTCATTGTAGCCGTCCGTGTGGCATATCACATGTCGCCGATCAAACGCACTGGACACGTCGCGCGGATCGCGCACGCCTTTACGCCGATCCGCGAGGGATGTCGACGTAATTTAAACGTAAACTGTCGGCTCCGCTTCTGACGCGCGTCGCTATACGCGCGCGCGCGCGCGCGCACACACGAGACTCTCGATCTCGTCGGCCGCGGCGGGGTAAACCGGAGTCGAATGATCGAGACCGACCGACCGCCACGGGGAGATCGATCGACGCGCAGCGTCAACAGCACACACTGGCATACACACACACACACACGCGCGACCACTGAGACTGTTTCGGGCCGTTTCGATCTCTCGGGACCTCACGGGTGAGCGACCGAACGAACGATCGATCGCCGTGCCGAACGGATCGCGTATATTCCCATGCGCGGCGAGAGTTCAAGCGACTGTCGCGAACGCTCGTGTCGGACTGTCGCTCGGTACGCTGCAACGCGCGCGAAGGTACAAACACGCGCGCGCGCGCACACATACTAGCGATCACGCGCGGGCCCGTTGCAGCTCCCTAGGCACTTTGGTAACTTTGATGGGGGATCTCTCATGGTTACCTGAATGGTACCTGTGCCTTGGCCATTTTTAACCGAATTCCGACTAATTTGATAGACGTTGACCGAAATATTTGTAGATATTATTTCATTAACATAGATAGAATAATGGATACTTTGTTTAACATATTAAACAGAAGGAATAAAAGATTGAAAGAGAGGGCAATTTTGAAAAGTTGTATAATTAAGAACTTTGTTTTAGGATTTTCAGACAGTTCTGCTCGATTGAATCAATTGTTGATTAAGTCAATTGGAATTTAATCGAAGTCATCGCAAAGCGACTTGAATCGAGTTCCGATTAATCAGTAACTTTTATCAAGCAATTATATCTGTGTTATTTTATCAATGTGGATATAATCGTTAATACTCCGTTGTTTAGAAGAATAAGGAAAAGAGAGATTAGATTAGAGAAAGTTTTTTATTTAGAAATTTCGCTCAAGGCGATTCTATCAGATTGAGTTAATTTAAATTTGATCGAAGTCATCCAGAGAACAACTTCGATCAAATACTGATTAACTTAAGTTAAATTGATGCTTTCCAAATGACTTCGAGCACATTCCGATTAAACGGTGATTAATTCCTCAAACAATACACAGTCTAAAATCATAAGATGTCTCATTGGCGATTAATTCAACTGGCGGAATTCGCCTAAGGTGAAATTTCTAAATAAATAATTGCACTAAAACGTACGATGCGCAATAAAACTGAAATTTGTCAGAAAGTAGACAAATTCAAATTTAAAATATAAATATTTTACAATTATGTAAAAGAAACCGGTTGATTCTTAATCTAAAATTTTGCCATGCCGATTGTATAATATTTCTACATTATAATTTAGGAATAATTTTGTATTTTTAAACATATATGGATTAATTATATGTTTAAATGTTTTTTACTTATATATATATATATATATATATATATATATATATAATAAGCAGAAATATTTTCCTCGATTATTAAACGGTCTGCGTCTAAGTTTAATTTTGCAAATACAACAATAAGTTAATTCACCATATCGTTACAGTTTTGCGAAATACTATTTCGAAACAAGTGCAATATTTTATAAAAAATCTCAATACTTTACATCTATTATTACGTGTAAATATGGATAACTGCAGATTACAATTTGCATACAAGATTTCGTTACATAATTTAATAAATATCCTAACGGGATATCTACTTAGAAATTTTGCTTCGTGACGATTTTATCGATTGAATTAATCGCCGATTAAGTTAACCGTTGTTTCGTCGAAGTTGCCTTCACAATCACCACTTTCAGAATAGTATTTGTTCCTCTTTTCTCCATAACTCTTAACGAGAGTTTCTTTTGCCTTCTTCCACTCCCACCCATCTCCCTTTCTTCCGTTATTCTCTTTCAATTTTCGCGGATGCACCCGCGGCTTGTCGCAGACGATATTGCGCATCTCCCGTCGAAAGGTGCTTAGCACCATCAATCATCTGCACTATTAGAATTCTTCCAGCGACCGTTATTGACAACGGAAGATTTGCAACTGTTCGTTAACGTTATCTCGAATAATGGCGCCAGATTACGAGTCGCGTGTCTAAGGTGAAGTTATGGAATTCGGTCGGGCGCATTAGCGCGCAGATTTATATGAAAGCGCGCGCACACGTTAACACACAAACTCCTCAATACGTGAGTCATATGTACGGTGGATTCATCTCTCTAACTTGTAGCCCGTACCTACAAAAGTCTGAGTACCTGCATCCGCTTTCAAGGATCCACTCCAAGTCGCCTTTTTACATTTTTTTTTAATGAGTAAACGAGAGAGTCACACCGTGACTAAACTAAATGAATAACCTCCGTCAATCTCGAGCTTCGTTGCTTCCGAACAGAAATCTAAGAAAGTTACACTTTAATGAATGCAAACAAAAATGCAAAAATAATAATAAAATATTTAAAATGAAATCGTACGTGATATTTAATCCTTCAAGTGTAACTATGATCGGTTGAAAATTATATACTCGTACTTTTCTACGTTATAGAAAGGATTGATGTAAGCAATTTTTGAAGATTTAATAAAACTTTCTTAAATCTCTTATGCATATAACACGTTCAGGATAAGACGTTAATCTAGACAGCATATAATATTTATAAAAGATTTACAAAATGTTTTATAAAATATTACTATATAAATATTTCTTTCGAGAATCTTTTACTTACTATAAATATATTGTTTAAAATACTTATGATTTAATAAAATGTTAAATATAGATTTTATGATTTTCGTTTTTTTTTTATGTACGTGATAATGAACGTATATAAAATGTTAATGTAATGTTAAAAGTAAATAAATATTTATGAACATTTATCATAAATATTATGCGCTTGTTTGAAAACGTATTTGCATATTAACGTATTCATTGCTGTATGCTACTTTAAATGTAAAAATAAAATGTTTTGACATTTTAATAATTATTAAACACATCTTCTGACGTGCTTATCGAAGCACATATAATAATTAATAATACAATATTTATTTTTTTATTGGACTAATTTACCCAAGCAGAACAGCAGATTGCGATGACGTTAAAATAAATCGTAACTGATCACTGAGTGAAAAATGACTTAATAATCATTTCGAAATCATTTTTATATCCCAATAACTTTTCCTGTTCTGTCTGGGGTTTAAATTACTAAAAATTAAGTAAAGAATTCCTCGCGTTGCCGTTCCTTCTTCGTAAATTCCGGCGACCAGACCCTTGGAAATACACCACGACACACATTGTACCGCGTTGGTTACCTCGCGATGGTGTAATCCGTGAGGATGAGCATCACGAAAGGTCGAGGCGGCCTTTCGCCGCGCCGAGGAGGAGATCGTCGGGCGCGTCGCCGCCGTCGCGTATCCGACGTCGAAACGCGGCGTGTTTCCACGTCGCATCAGATGAAAACGTCGGGTTTCCCAGAAACCGACGACGCGGTCGAATTTGGTGAAAGGGCAAGGCGCCTACGAGAGAGGCCGCATAAAAGTTAGACGCGCGCGTTACACACCCGGGGGCCGCCACGTGATCGCGCGCCGAACGGTCCCCGCGTGAGGTTTGCGTAATAACGTCGTTTATACGACTCCGCGGCGGAGAAACGACGCGAGACGGCCGGCATCGACAGGCTAATTCATGATTATTGTTCGAAAGCCGCCCGGAGATCATTACGCGTTGATAATGCATATATGCTGACGCTCGGCCTCGCCGTTCGGAGATCGGATCGAATTGCAGCTCGAATCCATCTTGTTTTATGCGCGCGGCATATAAGAAATTACATTATCGTCGATTATATACGGCAAAACATAGTTATCTTAGATGCGATTATTACGGTCGCTGCGGCTAGATGGGCACTATGCGTAATGCGGAATCTTTATTGTGCACCGTCTGGATTATCATCGCGCTTACGGCCCGCTCGTATTTGCCACTGCGTGACTTCGTGTCGCGGATTGAAATATCACGATGCCTTTCTCAACGATGTAACGTTATACGAAAAATTGCCCGTGTATGTTTCAATAATAGAGGATTAATTATGTAGATTTCAACTCGGAAATAAAATCCAAAGTCGTTTGTGCGTGTGTGTACTAACTTTATTTTGTATTATAATATTTAGTTAAAAAATAATTACATTATTTAATTGTATTGTTAATCTATTACTTATTTATTTATTGTTAAATTACGTAATTTAACAATAGTTGCCTATTCGAGTCTATTCGCTCCAAAATGTATTTTATTCCATTGCCATATTTTATTTAAAAACTCTCTCCTTTGGCTTTCAATGACCATGTCTACATCTAAAGCCTTCGGCATACGATTTTTCATGTTAGATCGCATACGAGGCGTCTTAATTACGTGTCCTGATTGGCTCGGATGATTATGTCACCAATTGTAAGCTAATGAGGATACGTAGTAAGACGCCTCGTATGCGATCTAGCATGGAAAATCGTATCGTGTGCCGAAGGCTTTAATACGTAAGATCTTTCTACAAAATTTTTTTTATTATTTTAGAACCTTTTGATCAGACCTTTACAAAAAAGTAGTATTAAACTCACGAAAAAACTATTGGAAACTATTGGAAAATTACTTGAATTCAATATTGTATACGATAAGTTTTCCATAGCTTCTTCGCGAGGCCAGTAGTATTTTTTTTTTTACAAAGGTAGATCCAAATGACATAATATGCAGTATAAGAAAATCGAACAAGTTTAATATCACTTTTAGGAATTTAACATAGTGTTCTCAGCGGCGCGTGCGAGACGTGCATTTTGCAAATCACGGTGAGGATTTTGCAAGTGGAGAAGGGAAACCAGATCACGACCTCGTCCTCGCGTTCGTAAGGATAAAAAATCGCGAAACGGGAGAACCTCGACGCGAGGCGGGCGAGCGATAACGGCATATGTTTCTCTTAAGCACGGCCGATCGATATCACGTGTAATCCACGCGTGACTGCGTGTCGCGGTAATTCGCGACCAGCTCCCTCGATTTCTCTCGATATTCAACGTGCGTCGTTATGTCCGATTACTCGCATCGCGCCGAACCTTGACTGCGTCTGCAAGAACATGATTATAGGAGTTCAACAATAAAAAAAAAACAGATACGGTTCTCGATTACACTCGTAATCATTCATGTTTTACGCGTATTTTATCGAATAAACGTAATTGCGGAACTTGACACGGTTGGATATGCGCGAAAAGAACAGTTTTGCTAAACTGACTAGAATATCTAAACATTTAGCTAGATAAATCTGAAAATAATTTTGTTATACAGGAATTTCAAGTATGATAAATGTTACATAAAATTTTGACATTCTAGCAAGTTGCAAACATCCTGCATTACTTTCAAATAAAATTTGAAATCATCTTCAAATCTATATTTACCCAGCTAAATCTTTAGATACTTCGGTGAAAACTTTTTCGTGTGTTTAAAACACGTTTAGATTAAATATGATTTAAAAAGAAAGTAAAAGACGATTTCTATTTATTATTGCTATTACAAACTGGAGATTTCATCTTCGTGCGAGTGGCATTTAGCCAGAAGAGCGTCCGTAAAACTTAAGAATGTATACAACGCATGATAATGTGTAGGCAATTTTCTGTTCCCATGTAATACGTCGAATCTGTAAATATTTCGTGATGAATGACGAGAAATAAAACGCAACAGATAATAGTAATAGATGCATTGATATTATTTAGCTCTGCGTATATTCACAATATAGATACAATTAGTCCTTAATTTAGGTTCTTAATTTACGTATCTAACTCTAAAATATTAACAAATAATTCGTTCGTTACGAGATTCGATCGATAGGCAACGCGATTTCTGTCGTAATTTTATTTAAATCTGTACAGGCGATCACCTCGAAGGAAATATACAGCTGGCATTTTCACCGTCTCCTACTCTATGGAAAATCACTCGATGCAGAAGCATGTGCTAGAATGTACACAAGTAATAATGTGCGCCTAAGGTGGCTGCGTAACAGCCCGCGTTTTCGTCGCCGATATACTCTCCCCTCCCCCCCCCCCCTCCACCAAATTATCCGCCCGGAGAACGAGCCGTCCGAAAATTCCACGACCGCGCAAGGAACGCGCGGCATTGCGTTCCTCTATCCGCGGAGATACTTCCGCGATTTTTAACAGCTCCGAGAAACCGGCTCGTTACGTCGCCTTTCGCTAGACATTTCGAGCGTGCTTGGCATAGCCGCCCCACCGCGCTGCTACCTGTTGGCTAACTGAACGACACGACATCGCGTTCATCCTACAACCTACAACGGCGAGATTTCCCGTCGTGTGTCACTCGGACGATCGCACATACCCGAGATGATTATTATTTACACAATTATTATTTATTCCCGAGCGCGACACCACATAATAATCGGATTGACCTGCTCGAACATCCGGATTCGAAAACCATCGCCGAAAACGGTGACCGACTTTCCGTCAACACTGCGAGTCCAACGTAAAAGTTAGTCCAAATATCCTGCTGGTATCTTATGATTTACATATTTTACATTCGATAATTTCACGCGCGATTTTAATCTGTCAGCAATTATATCTTCATTTGTACAAAGACGATAAGAAAGCAAAGTTATATGTAAACGTCGCGTGTTATCTATTGTCAACTTAGCATTGCCGAATCTAAATTGGATTCGTACTGTTCACATCGTGTATCCGTTTTCGGAGATTCCCCTCCCTCTCTCTTTCCCTGAGTTTCACCGCCATTGAAGCCTGTTATCGGGCTCTTCAATTATCACAAAACGCGAAACGTTGCATCAAATAAGCCGTTTCCCTTAAGAGTAATTTCAGTTCTTTTTTTATCCTAGATTAATGCCATTATGTCGGTAGTGAAATGCCTTCGTTATAAAAAATGCAGATACAAGTGCCCTTTTAAAAAAGATAGACATAAGACAGTAAAGTGATTATTAAAAATATGCCGCAAAATTGTGCGTCAATTTGGTATACAAATATTCGAATACACTATCACTGTAAATATTCTTGATATATGTGAAATATTTAGAATTAAATGAGCAACCGGTGATGTAAACGTCAAGCTATGCACGCTTTGCGGTCGTTTTATCGAGCTAGCAAGGGAGCCATTACGATAAATTGCTATTACCGTCTCCATTTCGTAACGTCGAAATAAGCGATAATTGCAAATCTCCTCGCCGCATCATACAACAATGTCTGTACATACGAGACATTCCCGCTAAAAATATCGGAAAGGCGCATGTGTAATCCGAGTTACGTGTTCTTGAAGTGTATAATTTTTACAAATACATCTCGTAATATCGAAATAAGTTTAAGTCGCAGCGTCTTCACTACACATCTATGATTCTCGTGATAAAATATATTTACAGCCATGTACATAAATAAATGCGAAGTTTACCGCTTGATTCACAGAGACGGCAGTAAAAATGCTTGGAGTGCGGTAGAAGTGTGTATGTCGCCAATTGCACAGACGAGCAGTTTCAACAAATTGCCAATTCGTCACCAGCACTTACCTTATGCGTATTTACAAATGCGTTTACTGGTGATGAATTCTTTCTCGCGTCATCTCGAAGTCATCTTCTACTACGGAATAAATTCTCGCGCTCATCCTACCGAGTATCGGTACGCAAGCATTCGTTCCGTTATACAAATCCGTTAACTATATTTATACAAGTACAAAATATACCTACAAAACCAAATATTTAACTATATAAGGAAGACTCTGTTACTCAGTTCGGAATCGCAAAAATTCGATCTAGACTTGAGGATCGTTGACGTGGAATTTCGTTCTTCTTCGTCCTCTTCTCTCTCTCTCTCTCTCTCTCTCTCTCTCTCTCTCTCTCTCTCTTTCTTTCTCTCTAGAATATCAATTTACATATTCTCACCGCGTTCATATTGTTCCACTACGATGCGTGTAAAATCATCACAGCGACGAGTTTAGGACGGAAACAGGATGTATTCCGGTAGGTTAAGCCGAACTTAAAAGCTCTCTGCAACAACAATGAGTTAGGTGAGGTGTAGGTATACAAATGTGTATATATTTAACCAGTGTAATGTCAACAGACACCAGCAATCAGACAGGAAGTACGCGAAGAGTCAATTATAGCACTCAATACTTTCAGAAAAAAATTACCTAATTTTAACATTATTACCACATAAAAAATTGCAGACTGTTATCTATTTTTTCGAGATCGTGTGAAAAATTATTTGTGTGTGTAAGAGGTACGTAATAAAATTAAAATTAAATGTTACGATCGTTACGTATTTTCCGGTTAGCGAGTAAACCGTTCGTAAAGTAAGCAAAACTCAGAATTAAATTGACAGCAATCTTATTTTCCGGAAACAGTTGAGCAAACGTTATATATTCCTAACGTGCGTGTAATACGAAGGTAAGAGACCGGGCGTTTCATTCGAGCGTGTCTCGTTCACGCATTCCTTTTGCGATTAATATGGTAATACTTACGTCGAAAGTTCTCTCCCTAGTAAGCCAGTTCCGACTAATCCAGTACGTGATCGACTTCTATTTAGTTGCGCTCTCCTTTCCGCTGTAAAATTAAAACAGAATTGAACTCGTTACAGTAGGCTTTACTGATATTATTCAAGAGTAATAGAATTTGTTCCGCGTACTAAAGGAATGCATTTCAAAAGAAGTTATGCATTTTTGTAAGTAAGATGTTTTCTCGATAATTACTGCACGAAAAAGGAACGGAACATTATTTTATACATTGTTCACGTACCGATATTCCGGATGTGTATCCTTATATCAAATAGTATAATTTATGACACTGAACAAATATAAAGGAAAAAACAAGATTAAAACAAGCAAATAACTCATTACTCTGCATTTAATTATAAATATATATATGTATACGGTTTTTACAAGATAATCTTTGATACATGTTTTATTAAAAACTCGATTGCTTTATGTCACACTTAAAATTTGAAATACATAAATAATGACAATTTAAATTTTTACAAAGCAACGTATATTAGAAAAAAACAGAAGTACTTTAATATAACATTACAATCATCAATATCAGGAAAAATTGTAAAATTACATACCACCTACATCTCAGTTAAGTTTGTGATCTAGATACATAAGTAATCAAAACGTGACAGAAGTTCGACTCTATCTCTATCTTATTAATGCGTTCTTGTATAATGCAGTAATCAATTTCTGCAGTAATCAATAAAATATTTGCGTGCGTCAAATACGTACATAAAACTCAAAACTTTCCGTTACAAATGTTCATTCTCATTTCTTTAATTTTAACATATTAATAGAGTATTTATATATTACATGAAAATACTGCAAATCAGATCCCTCCTAGTATCACAAATATTATAATTGCAGTCTTGAATAGTTCGTACGGCACGTAATTACAAATTTATATATATAGATATATCTCTCTCTCCTTGAATCTTACTGTTCTCAAAATAAATAAAAAAGCGTAAAAGATTACTAATTAATATGACTAGTGTAAAATATTTGTACATTGTATTCTCTAAGAATATAATTACTCAGGAATTATATCATTAAAATATTATTGCAATATGCACAACATGTTTTTAAAATAAGACTGTCGCCGATTTTAATGGAAAAATTAAAAGACTTTTAGAGTATGCATCTCTTAACGCTTTTTAGAACAAGTTTCTTCGCAATTAAAAAGATTTTTAATTAAATTAATTAAAAAGATTTTTTCTCTCATTAATGTCTATTTTCGTTATCAGTGCATTTTGTATAAATATTAAAGCAGCATATAGTTTTATTAAATAGTATTTGTCGGGGTTTGCCAAAACTTCCATTTCTTTTTCCATGACCTAGCCTTCTTTCTCAATTCATAATAATTTTTTGCATTTAAATTGCTTGTTGCCGGAATAAATTGCTTATATGTATATGTAAAATGTCTAGAAGTTTCCTCACGTGTATTTAAACCTTTTTTAATAGCACGAATAGAATTTGATTTTATTAAATGTAACGGACTATTTTCCGATAATAACGTAACTCCACTTATTTCTGCTACTAGCGGCGATGGCGCTTTAGTTATCTGTTCGCTATTCGAAAACTGAGCAGACATGTTCGAGTTTGAAAATCCCGACCTTCTCAAATCCTGTATGTTTTGATTTTCGTCATATAGCGTTAGATTTTCAAAATTTTTTGATCTTAAGAGTCTTTTCATTGGCGCAAATGCCGGTTTGAATATCTTAGTATGAATACCATCAAATGATTTTGACATTTTTTTATTTGCAGAATTTGTGCCTACAACCGGTGTGTTCACCATCAATGGCATAGTAGTACTCATACTGGATGGACTTTGCAAGAAAGTCAACCTACGACACTTTGCGATTGTATTGTTTGCACGCATACGCTTGCGATTCGATATAGCGCGACGTATAATGCTGTTTCTTTTGCGTATCTTGTTGACTACGACGCGCCTTTGCTTAACCGGACTAAGCAAACTCGCTCGATTAATAAAGATGTTTTTATCGACTAGCGGGGTCAAGTCCAATTCAACATCCTTAATGCATCTGGACTCTAGGTTTCTGAATGTTTTTAACAAAATATCTCTCTTCGGCGTTTCGTCATACACCGACATTTTTGTGTAATATGCTTGATTACAACGGCTGCATAATTTCTTTTTTTGAAAAAACGTGACTCTGGATAAATACTTTGTCTGCCTAGGCGTCTTTTTCGCCTCGTTTATCAACATTCGCTTGAACACTTCTCGATTCTCTTCCGGCGTAAAGAAGCTTGTGGAATCATCTGTTGCACGTAATTCAGTCACAATGCTCGGAAGTATATCGCGTCGTCTGATTTCAGTTGGAGTTAGATTTTCAAATCCATTCATTAATATAGTAGGCTTGTCTAAAGTATTATTATTAAATATATGTGCTTGAGCTGCTTGGTCCTTCTTTGCCATTTGTCGCTCGACGTAGGTCCTATACAACTTACCACCAGCTACGCGAGTTTGTCGCTTTCGTCGTTGATCTGGACGACTAAAGGCTGCTCCCGTTTGGAGTGCTTCCATCAGACTATCCATAACACCCTCCTGAGTTTCGTGCGCGTTCATATCTACTAATGCCCGTTTACGTGCGGCTCGTGCCGCCTTTTCCGCTTCCGCTTTCTCGCGCGCTTCTCTCGCTCGTCTCTGTTTTTCCTCGCCCTCCTTCAATTTTATTATTTCCCTCTGCGATTGCTACGATGAAAAAGTAGAATCGCATTAGAGATTACGATTGAATATAACGCTATAACGCAGTCCGAACTTGCCGTTTATTTACCAAGAAATCGTCTTTGAATGTTTTGATATCGCCAAAGAATTCCTCTATGGTGTACTTCTGCTTGTCGAAGGAAAAGAATTCAGAGATGTCTGTGTAGAGAGCATCCATATTTTTGAACATATTCTGCAGAACCTCGTAAGATTCCCTAGCTTTCTTGGCGAACGGCTGTAAAGTAGCTTCGTCAAGGAAATATATGTCTAATCAACACAAAAAATGTATAGATAAAGTTATCAATTATTATTAACAAAGGATACTTTCATAACGTCTATAAATAGATCCTCGTCGCATTGCGGAACTTTGGCATTCGTAAGATCTTGTTCGAGATTACGAATATTAGTCTCCATTTGACGTAACGTTCTTTGAACATTCTCTAAAGATACTCGACTGGCGCGATCTACATGTGCCAATTCCTCAACGAAGCTGAGGCATTCCGGAAACTTTCTCTCTATGGTATCCACCAAGTAATGCATAAGAGTTTGCTTGTTATCGATATCTTTAGTACTAGTAAGCTAAAAAATAAACATCGTGAAACAGCGTCGTAAGACAATATGCAATTCGCATTAAATGTACTCCAAAACAAACCTTTGTAAGAAAACTAATCTCAAATCCGAACGCTTGACCATTTTTGGAACCAGAATTCATATAATTTCCAAGTAATAATATTAACTCGAGAATCCGTGCGAATTTTTTACTATTCTTTACTTCTTCGCATGCCGCTGTAGCCGCCACTATGTCAGGTTTTATATCTTGTATTAACTCTTCGTACCGCAACATAAAACTTAATGATCTCAATCTGGGCAGTAACCTTTTTATCGTGGATATCTGTAACATTAATATTTGCAAATCTTATATTCAGGATAAATTAAAAATGTAGAAATTGTAAAAAAATCAAATAAGATTACCGTAACACAAAACTGTTCCGCTTCAGTCAAATCATCGTACTGATCCTTGTACATCTGTAACTTCGACAATTGGTCGGGCGGTGGCAAATACTGAATCAATCCTTGTAATATATTGTCCGAAATAACTGGTCCTTCGCATCTAAATAAACATCTTTTCACTTCCATATAAGGCATGTGCTTTAACGTGCCACCAAGAAGTATCGATATATTTTGAGCCGCCTTACTATCCAAAACTTTAAGATCTTTTATTTTTTTCGTTGGGGCGGACCTATATGTACGAAAAATGTATTAATATTCTATGTATATGTATGTGATATAAAAACAAGTATTGAAATAAAATTTACTTGTCAACTACATCATCCATTCTTCTGCCACTCGGTTTCGAAGCAAATTTCTGCGCGAGACCATCCAAAATTTCCGGACTAGCCAATCTGTCTTCCTGTACTTTGGTCCAGAACGACTTTTCTGTCAATTTGTGAGGCAAAATCTAAAACACCACAAATTTTTACGTAGAAAATATACTATTCTAAAAAATGATTAATATTCAAATAAATATATCTTCTAACAATAGTAGTTTAATCAAATTTGTAAATAGATTACACATACCGCTTTCCAATTTGCTCTTTTCAATGGACCATCTACTTCCCATTTCTTTTTTGGTTTCAACCCATGAGGTAAAACTTGTACCATAGGAGGCGGTGGAGATAATGCTCCCATCATCGGTGGCGGTGGAGGTCCCATTCCTGGTAGCGGTGGTGGTGGAGGTCCTCCCATTCCAGGCATAGGTGGAGGTGGAGGTCCCTTCAAACCTGGCATAGGTGGCGGAGGTGGACATGTCATTCCAGGCATCGGTGGTGGAGGTGGACCGCCACCACCACCAGGAAGAGGCGGTGGTGGCGGTGGTGGTAGTCCGCCGCCCATTCCGGGCATAGGTGGTGGAGGCGGACATATACCTGCCCTCTATACATTCATATACAACAAAAAGATATTTTAAAATTATTCAATTTACGAGAATGCATATATAACTTTAATTACTTACCGGACCACCAGGTTTCCCCGTTCCTTGCTCCAGTTCTTTGATCTTGTTTTCCGCGTGCTGAAGCTTTGCCTCGGCTTCTTGTCTACTAGCTATAGCTTCCTCTAATTTTTGCGACACCTCTACCAATCGGCGTTCCTCCTCGGCCCGTGACTTTTCGACTAGGGTATCAATTAACGGTTGTACATCAATCTGGAAGCGTTTTGTTGCGCTGAAATCTGGATCACAGCCTGAACGATGCAACACAATTTGCGATATACACTCCTCAATTAATTTATAATACGCCGGTCTAAAAAATAAAACAAAAACAAAAATAAGTAAATAGGGTTATTAAAGATAAGCAAATTTATATTAATAACTCGTTAATAAAATCGCGACAGTAAAAGTAAATGCGGTTGTGTACAGGTATATACTCACCGAACTAGAGCATCATCTCGAATAAATAAAAGATGCTGAAGTATAGATAGAAAGTATGGTTCGGCGGAAGTATCCATCACCATATTTTTTACAACTTCAAAGCAATCATTAACGTCATCTAATTCTAAGCGTACGTTGTCAAATCTCTGTACAAACTCCTCATAATCTTCCTCTTTGTGATCATTGAAGATCTTTAAATGCGTCGCCAAATCTTCTGACTCATCTTTTTCTAACATTTCAAGAATGTCGGCTAGACCTACTCGCATTACCTCGTTCCTTAGGTGTAAGCGAAAATCTAAGTCATCCGCGGATGATATTATCGAGTTTATGAGTTGAAGACACACTACCTATAGCATAAAAATAATATAAAGCTATAAAAAAGATTTTTTTATATCCAATATTAACTAATTAAACTTTTGGCTCGTTAAAATTTTTACACTTGCAAACATTGCGACATTCTGTTGTTATAAATTATTAAATAAATTTCGTTTGTGTTTTTTTTTATTTATTTTAATTTAAAATAATTCATACAAATATTTGTTTAACAATGCAATAAAATGTTTTATAACATCTACACATATAGAATATTATATACATTCTATACATATAGAAAAATATTCCTAATATAAGACAACATTTTTTATGTCTGGTCTCTTACCCAAAAGCAATATTATTCATGAGATTAAATTATGCGAATCTCTAATAAAAAATAGATAATAAAATAAATAAAACACATACCCTTAAATTTTCATTCTTCTTGTTCATCAAACCCTGTACAATTGGCAGAAATCTTTCGCGACCTTTGAACTCGCCGTTCATAGTAACCGCGTCTAAAACTTTCTTGTGACTGTCGCTGGATATTAGGCACACAGCGCCGAGTAACTTTACAGCTTCGGACATTACGGACGGCTTCGATGGTTCCAATGATCTTGCCACGATGGTGAGAGCCTCTTGATGAGCCAACATCTCCTTTATACCAACGGTGTTATTCATGATAGCCTTTAAACAGCGAATACATTCGTATTGTATCCGCTCGTAACGGTTATCACTGAAGAAAAACAAATTTTTTATTAATAAAAAATATAATAACATGGATTTTACAATAAATTTTTTTACAAGCATGAGTCTTGTAATAAAATCTGCCATAAGCATCATGCAAAACTAAAGTAATATTTAAATAAAAATTAAGAATTTTGCTGAGCAGTGTAAAAATTAAGTAATTAAATAATTTCCAAATTAAATTCTCTTACAATATGTAAAAATAATAAAACTTTTTATATTATTATTAGCAAAACTTTGTTCGTATATAACGTAAAAGCGGTTAAGAAATATTCAACGTAAATATTATCGCAAAATGACATTCAAGCAAATAGCATTATTTTATTACGTGAATTACCTATCGTAACATATGAAGGCACTGGAATAGAATAATACCAATGTTAGAATAAATTGTACAATTTCAAGAACCGGCCTAAACGCTGTGGGACACTTTACATTCGAGTGCATGGGATTCACTTACTTTCGGTAACACTCATTGAGAGTAGCCAGAACTTGCTTGAGACCTTTGGTGCCAAATTCCTGTACCCAGCTAAGCGGATTGTTAGTGAGCGCGATTCTGAGAGACTCGATGCAGTTGTAGATCTTATTTACGCTCAAATCGGGCTGCGCCAGATACTGTATGTAGTCCGCTGGTTTGTCGAATTTCGATCGATTCTCCTGTATGCTGCCCTTATAGTGCAACACCAGCATCTCTCTCTTTTTCGACTCTGATTGCTGTCGCAGCGGTTCTTTCTTTTCTTCCGTTAGATTCATATTGGCCTGAATAGAAAAAAAATAGTAGCAATAAACATTTCCATTCTTTTAAAATATTGTTCGACACTTGTTACCTCACATTATATAATAATTATTGAGTACTGCTTATGCATCTCATCTATACGAAATGTTTAGGATAAAAAGATAAAGGATCAACTGAAAATTTTTGCTACTGCCGAAGAAAAAACAAAATATATAACCTCTTTCGATATATACACAGTGAATCACTAAAGATATTACAAGTAAATTCTAAAACAAAGTACGAAACATGTATTCTACGACCGTTCGGTATTGAAGATAATACCAAGTATAATAAAATTTTTCTTAAGTAGAGCTTTGAAGATCCAAATGTCATCTTTGTTTTTTCAATAGAATTATAATTTTTTTAAATTAATTTACAATTTAATTAATTGCTTATTTTTGTAATTATGCTATACATAAAAATATTAAGATTAAGATATCAAAAAATCATTAGTTTACGAGATATATTTTATACTTAATTTTGATATATTTCGACATACAATATGAAATATCTCATAAACTCTTAACTTTTTGATAATCGTATCTTAATAATTTTACGCGCGGAATAACACGATAAATTAATTAGTGTAAAGGAAACATGTAGTTGCTCTTCAAAAAAATTATCCCTTGAACACCTTAGTATAATAATTCAGCCTGTATAAAACATATGTACAATGTGGTACACACCAGCATTTCCTCGAATCTATCGTTCACCGTCTCTTCATCCATCCCCTCGATGATGCAACGCTGTTGCTCGATCTCGTTGATATCGTCGCCGGAATGTGGCCTGGGCATGGTGTTGCTGCCAGAATAGCCACGCGGCCCACCCCCGCGTCCGGATTTTTTCGGCCGGCCGAACCATGTGTCCAACTGCAACAATAATTTTAACACATTTAGATTTATTATTCGTCAGAAATCAATTCGTTAAATGGCACAATTAACTGGCGCTTTTAATTCGGTAGAAGAAAAGCTATTCTTAAGGAAGAATGTCGCTTTCACTATCATTATACTGATTTTCTAGAGCGCATTGCATGTAATATTCGCATCTCTTCACACAACAATAAACGCCCGGCGTCTGGATAATTAGATGAAAACTTCGATATAAAATAAGGTTTATGGAACGTAGAAACTTCGGAGCGCTCATTAAAGATCCAACAATTTTTATCCGTGGGAACAAATATCTTATGCGGAATACATATACTGGATCTCTCGAGACTAGAGATCCATAGAAGTCTCCGGTTTCAGGATCAACGAAAGCGATGAACCGCAAAAAGGTGGCAGTGATACGTTGATACGAATCCAAGCAAGTCCCGGCCTCGGAAATCGAGAGCAAATTCGACCGCGCTCCGATAAATTACATTCCGATATCCCGAGCTGTAAATATTTTCCTTTGTGGTAACGGAACGAGTTTACATTTTACGATGATATAACCGTCCGAGAGCGCGGCATGCAACTCATGCTCGCTGATGGCTTAGCGACGTGTTCGGAAGCCACGTCGAATTTTTCCGAGATGACGTGAAAAATCACGCGCCGGAGCCGGAGCTGGAAGCAATTATTACGTCCGCTTACCGCGAGATAACTGGACACGCGTTTACGCGATACGCAACGCATTTGACGCGCGACGACGACGACGACGGCCGCGTTGCGGAAGAGGCGACCAAGAGAATTTTGCCACGTCGTCGTCGTTTGCCTTCTCCGCGGTCAAACGCCGAACACCGGAGGCCAAAATCCGCTCCGAAATTCAAGACCCGGTTGGCGCGACCCGGAGGCTACGAATCGTAAATGAAGAGGTAGAACGTGAAACGACGAAGTAGCACGCGCATGCGAAATTAATTACTGTCATTACAGATTCTTCGGCCGTCCGAATGTTGGGTAATATAACTGAATAACGACGACGAGCACCGTCATTAGACTCGTCCCTCGATTAATACGGTAAACGCGGACGTTTTTCGCGTTGCGTGCTGCGACAAACAAAAAAGTTTTTATTATCAAAGTAATAATAACGTGAGACCCCGTGGGATACAATCTTGCGAAAACTTCGTAGAATATTTTTTTTCATCGTTGGCGAGCCCTGCTGCAGTGATTACAATATTAATGATCTGACGACGATCCCGTGAATGCGAAAGTTGCAATTTTCATTTATACAATGGAAAATAGCACGTAATATCAAGGATGACAAAGCGACTTCGCACAACGGAATTAATTGCCGACTAATAGCCATTGCTATTACGCAAAAACCTAAAACGCTAAGCGAACGGTGTGCCAGATACTAAAATGCCAAGATTCCCCCTATTAATTTCAATTAATTTCCTTTCCTCGTTTTATAATTGAACGTTCGCGAGACGCAAGTCATTTCGGATTCATCGGTGAACGTAACAAAAGCAAATGAATCGCAGAGCGCTTTTAACTTTCAATTTGACGCCGATATTTTCCAATCTAACGTTACAGTACGAAAAAAAGCTCACCCAGTCCGTAATCATTGCGACGTGTTCGCGATGACACTTCGAGGACGATTAATACTTCGACGAGTGACTCACATCGGACACGCGCGTAAGATCGCTGCGAATCCGAGCTGTCGAACGACGCACCTTTATTTTTAGGCGTCGCGGACACGCGCGACACTTTTTTCACAACTTTTTCCTCCTTTTATCTCTCTCTCTCTCTCTCTCTCTCTCTCTCACGAGGACGTCGAAATGAGAGAAAAGAGAGACACGGCGCTACCGAGGGTAGCGGCGCAGCAGCCGCGCGTCTTCGTCGCGCTAATTCCCTCTCTCGGCGGAAACACCGGCCGACGAGGTTTCCGCACGAGTGTCTACGACCGTGTAAAACGCGCGATACTGTACCCACCGCATTCACGACGAGGCAGCCGGAATAATTCAACGCTCGCTCGCTCGCGGTGAAGTAGAACGATCGAACGCGCGCGCGTTTTCCCAGTGGGACGCGGATGATGCGGGAAAGAGCGGATGCGTACGCGCGCGCACGCATGTACGCGACCAATACGTTCCGCGGGGCGGATTATTAACGTGGGTAGAGCGCTCGATAAGCGATACGAATAAAGCTGTCTCGAACATTAGATCGATGATCGTCCGCGAGATGAGTCGCGGAGGGTTCGAAAAATCCTCCTCGTTCTAAAAAAAAAAAATAAAAAAAAATTAGAGCACACGCGAATACACAAAAATATATAATATTATCCAAATGTGATAAGCAGCTAGCAGTAAATATGTATTTTAAGATTCACGGATAGAGATATCCGCGAAGAAATATTACGCCAGTTGGCGATCAATTTCAAAGCGCTAGATATCGCGTCCATTAACAATTATCACCGCTATTTCTTTATCTGAGGAATTCTCACGATAACGATTGTTCCCATGTAGTGGATTATTCACAGCCGCACACACCCGCGGATTGTCGGAAACGCGAGTAATAACGCGCGCGAACGGAGGAAAGACCGAGGGGAAAAACCTCTCGCGAGAACGACGAGGACCGCGCGCTCACGGGGGAACAAACTGACTGGCGATTATCGCCGGTCCACGACGCTCTCTCTCTCGAATGTACCCATCTCTCCCTCCCACCGTCGCCCCGATCTTAAACCGTGAGTTAGCTCTATGAGTTAGCGCTCGGACGGGATTATTTATTAAATTATTACCTTGATGTTCAGCACCGATAATTGGCACGCCTCACGAAAAGTGATAAGGCAACAAAATAACTACGTAGCGTTTCCTCGTATCAAAGCGAACCGAGCGTGGAATGTGGTGGTGTTCACGTAACCGTCTCACTTTCTTCATTAATTAGCGTAATTAACGCGTTTGATACCGCGTAATTACATAAAATTTCAGTTGCATTTTTTTCTCGAAACAACCCTGTATAGGATATTATGGCTCTCATTGCAAACATTTCGTTTAATTGATTCAAATTATCATTAGCCTCTAACAATGTCTACAAGTTGGCGGAAATAAAATCTTTTTTATTTTTTTAAATTTAAGTTAAGAATAGAGTGATTTTTTTCTTTACCACTTTCATAGGTTTTCGCACAATCACTGCGCGTGCGGAAAAAAATTATCCTTGATACAAGCGACGCTCATTCGCGATTAGATCCAACGCGATAACGAAGCGATTCGCGACGCGAAATTGCCGCAATTGTAGAAAGTTCGCTCACTAATCCAAACGACAAACCTCTTTGATCCGTGGTGAAAGATTACCGTCACAGCTCGTGCCTTCACGCTCGTAACGTGTATTTTACATTGTTACCGCACAATCCGAAGTCTCCCAAGTTTCACAAATTTTCTTTTGCCTTCCGATTCCTGAGTCAAGTTGCAAACAATTTTTCTTAATAAAACATTTGGAATAAACCCCCTTTTTTCATTTTTTTTTTACTTACTCAACAGGACTCTCTATTTTTATTTATTTTTTTAAGTTGTTCTACAATTATTAATAAGTGATACGTACCATAAATAATCATTATACAAAATTAAAAACAAAATTAAAATTAAATAAAATATATTTCTATTTTCCTAAAGTATTTAATTTGAAGCAAACTAATTGCTAATTCAGTAACTACACGGAGAAAATTTTCTCTTAAAATTTATCCTCAAAATCTGGTAATTGCGGGGTAATGTGTGACCTCGAGGAATTTTACCAAACTCTTAGTAAAATTTACTAAAAGTATAATAAAATTCCTCGAGTTAACACATTATCCTACAATTACCAGATTTTTTGAGGGTAAATTTTAAGAGAAAATTCTCTCCGTGTGTTATTCGAAGACAATTCAATTATGTACATTTTGCATTAGAGAAAGATACTAAATTAAATTTTTTAAATGTGAATAAAATAAACATAAAGAAATATCATGAAGTCCTTCGGTGCATCCAACCGCGAAATCGCATGGTCGCGACGAATAAAAGATTCAAAGAGAAAGAAAAAGAAAAAGAAGAAGAAGAAGAAGAAGGTAAAGGAAGAGTATCCAGATAATTTGTCGTGTGCCGAATTTCGGGCGAGTCACCATCGCGATTTCATAACAGCCGATCGATGATCGACTCGTTACACCACGACGTTATTATTCCACCTCGCTCGCGCGTGAAGGTGCGCCCACCGGCGCGCTCGCTCGCGTACACACAGCCTCGGTTACAGTTAGGCCGTGTAACGTAAGATTAACCTAACGGCACCGTCGTGGAATTAAAGAAACCAAAGGGAGAGGAGATCGGGACGTCGTCGGAGCGTCCCGACGGGGCGCGTACCACTCACTTACGGTACGACGCCCGGGATCGCGGAACGCGCGTCTTCTCCACGCTGCTGACCGCTTATCAGCGAAAATTCTCGCTCACCTGGTCCGAGATATTCGTAAGAGAGGCGTGTGCCAGTTTCAAGAGCCTCTCTTCCGCGCGCAGTGCGACCCGGACCGATGTCGGTCAGCGATAAATCGGCGAGCCGCGCGCCAAAGGGGATCAGGATCAGCGTCGCTCTCGATCCCTCCCGCGTGTAATTTCTCTGTTCTCATTGATACAAGACGCATATAAACAATATTGCCCGGTGTTCATTAACACCTCGAGAGGCTCTAATTTTTACGGGTGGTTTCAGTTTCTATTTATAATCGCTCGGTTACGTTTTTCGCATTGTCTCTCGGATCGTGAGAATTGATGTGATAATCATCAAAAGGCTGACGTTCCCCGATTTCTACAGTCGGTTTCCCCCTTGAGTTTTCCAATTACCGCGACAGGACGGCGGGCTCGCCACGTCGAACAGCTACGACAGCGACAGTTCTATTGGACAGAAGAGAGATCACCACTTCGGGCGTAACTTGCAAGAAACTTTCTCCTTTATTTTCCCGCCTGACATTTGTAGTCCCAGACGGGGAGAGGTTATTCTCGCGCAGCTGACGTCAGCTTCTAATAAGAAGATATCCCCGGCCCTTAATACGACTGTGTTTTCGACTCTCTTGTTTTGACAGCAAATTCCATACTCAAAGGAAACCGAACTTGCCGCGACCATTTTGTCACAATATTTTCGCCCGGCGAGGCATCAGGAATGCTTTGCTTCGACCTTGTGGCTTCATTTACTCCAAAATTATCCCGGTCCAAAATCATCGCGACGTCCAAATGAAGTTTATAAGACTCGAGGAAGATTATTTGTCTTCCAATTATCTGATCTTCTTCTTCTTCTTCCTCTACGTATTCATATTCCGCTTTCAAATTATTCAATAGTGTCTGCCCACACTATCCGCCTCCTTTCACGCCGATCATGTGGCTGACCCCGGCCGAAAGGATAGATCGCCGTTCATGTGAATCATGCGGATCCTTGCGTATCGCGGAATGTGCCCGACCGACTACGTCACGGCTCCGAATAGACGAGGTTTCCGACAAGTTCGATAAAAAAGCACACCGTCTGACGTACTGATCGAATGTTTTGACGAACAGTGCAGCTATCGAGAGACTTATTTCACACGGACGATTTTTAAAGTCGATTTTAATAATATTTCCGAGTTTTACTTTATCGTAACAATATTAAGTATTATTAATGACTGAAATATATCAGAGATAATTTATCTCTGAGATTGAAGAAGATACTAGCAGCATCGAATAAATGATATTCTATTTTGTGCAGTATAATTGTAGAGGAGTCAATACTGACACTTTTAAATGGTACTTCTTAAACAAAAGCAAAAAATAAAATTTGGGAAATGTAAAACTATTATAAAACGTAAATGTAAACTAGAAAGTGTCTTCCATCAACTGCTTTTACAATAGATTTATATTGTAATAATTAATATTTTCGCAATACCTTGCGTACAATATATTTATATACATGATATAATACGATATATTCATATACGCATAATTAGAAACAAACGTCTGAAAAATTCGACTCCAAAAGTAATGTGGTAGCATACATTTTCCTTTTCTTTTTGGAACGTGAATCACTGTAAAATATATTTATAAGTTAATGTATGTTGATAATTCCTAGAAACCTTTCACTTCGTTTTACGATGTAAACTTTTTTTTTGTCAATACTTTATGCTGTTCCGCAAGACGCAACATGTAGCGCGACTGTACATAAAAGTTAGATTAGATTAAATTTGTTTTTATTATGTTTTATATAGAAAGAACCGATAATATAAACAGGTTTTTATTTTTTCAATTGTCTAACCAGATCATACTTTTATTAGTATTAATATAGTAGCGACCTTCTTCTAACTATTGAATAAAACGTGTTTTGTAATTGTAATAATTTTAATATGTATATAAATTGATTACTATATTAATAATTTTAATAGATTACTATATTAATTACATCAAATTATGTATATAGAAATATTTTGTAAGTTATAATAATAACAAATTACTGGCTTTCAACAAGCCAATATATATTCAGCGTGTGTTATGATTTCAAAGAATTTAGAAAAATCTTATTTATCAGCTGTTGAATGTATGTTGACACGCCAAGTGCCAACTTTATGCTATTTTCAACATTGGTATATGGTTTCTGCTTCTTGCAATGATTAGTATACACGTTTCTTTCGATTCTCCATGTCCCTCTGTAAACCACGATCACTTGCTTGGGATAAACTTGACACGAATTCGACAAGAGATTCGTCCTCAGATGCCGTATTTACCACGGGTAGATTCCGTAGATGGGTTTCAGTACGCGAATAAAAGAAAAATCGCGCTGGTTTTTTCATCCGGCGAGCCTTGGCATTAAGGACTGCCTGTCTTCCACAGAATCCCGCGTGTTTACACAACGAGCAACGAGTGCTCCAGACAGCGAGTGATCCAATCAGCGGGATCAGTTAACCATGTTACTCTCATAATTAGAGATCCGGTTTCGCGTTATATGTTGTTTACATTCATGTTACACAGGGACACGCGTGCCGCATTTTACACATCGAACAAATGCAGCATTATATGCAGCGTAACTGCAGTGAGAAAAAGATAAGCATTGTCGTAAATGGCATATATTATACATGGCAGACTTTCGAGTTGAAGCGACACGAGTCTCGACGAGATATCAAGAATTGCAAAAAAAAAAAAAAGATAATAACTCGCTGCAAATTCTGCAAATTTTTTGTCGGTACGCTCAGACTGCTGCCGCCGCTGCACTTCGACGCGCGGCGTCGCGTTACGTAACGCTCCACATACGTGAGCGTAGACGGGAGCGTGTCCACCTGTTCGTCAATCGGCGCTGCCGCATGTCGACGAGAGGATACGCGCGTTACGCGCGATTAAGAGAGGAAAAAAAAAAGGAAGATCCTCTCGACGCGGGGCACTTTGCGCGCGTTAACGCCTTTGACAGCGTTAATCGGCGGCTCCAATCGTTCTCCTCGATTAGCACCGGAAGAAGAGCGTGCGGCCGCGAATGATCTCACTTCTCGTGCGAGGCGATCGGGCGATGACGCCAGCGATCCGAGTGGCCTTCTGCCGCGCGAGAACGAGAGAGAGAGAGAAAGAGAGAGAGAGAGAGAGAGAGAGAGAGAGAGAGAGAGAGAGAAAAAGAGAGAGAGAGAGAGAGATCGAAACGGTGTCACGCGAAATTCCGACGGGCATGCACGCGGAGGCCGAACGCGAGCTAATGCTTCCCTCTTCTCTTTTTTTTTTTTTAGTCTTTGGCCTCGTCTTCCTCGACCTACGCGCCCGTTACCGAGAAGACGATCCCCGCGTCTGAGAGAGGTGCGCCTTTGTCTCCGCGCGAGAGACGCATACCGGTTTGCAACACCTCCGCTCCACCGTTCTTTACGCACGCTTTTTACGCTAAACGCGTCCGTCAGATTTTGAAGCGTATCACCCGCTTCCGTGTGATAGCACGGGGCTAGAATTACACGTGCGCGCGCGTACAAGGAAAAAAAAAGAAGAAAGAATTAGATATCCCGGCAGTGGTTTCATTTTCACATGTTATTCTCGTTAAACTTTCATGTGCGAATTGTAATTTAGAAAAATAGAAATCATGTATATGTATTGGCGATCGCTTCACTTTCTACAAAATATTTCGCGTACCGTTACGAGACACAATGCTAAAATAAAATTAACGGCCGCAAAAACACATGTGATACACGATACGTTTCAATTTGTAGAAAGCGCTCTAATCGTACTGGGGATGTGTACAGATAAAATTTTATTGGTATCGCCGCGGTGAAAATTCGCATGGAAAAATGCAGTCTACGCTCTATACGCGCCGTGTAAGCTATCTGTTTGACTGCATTGCATCAATCGTTGTCACTATTCACTGAACACTAAACGCTACGTAACTACCGTGTATCGAAAGGTGCAGTTACCCGGTTTTTGCACCCGCAGAGGCTTTCAACCAGGTGAACCAGACACGCGCGGCGCACGCAAGAAAAGAATCTTATCGCCTGGGTCACGTGTAAAGCTCGACGTTAACCGTCAAATTAATAATCCTAATCGCAGCGTAAAATCGAAAATTTACACACGACGATCTCTCTAGTCTATACCATATATATGCGTACTCGACATAAAGTGCAAGCTGAAGCGGCTCGAATTTGTGCCGCATCTAAGGTCGACGATATCGCGCATATACGGTGTGCGTTGTGCGTATCATCGAGCATACATCGTTACCGAGGATTGCGTTAAACCACAAAGCAGCGGTTCCCAACCTGTCGCACTTCTATCGCGTTTCACGCGGGTAGAATTCGCGAAAAGTCTTACGTTATCAACGTGTACCCCGCTCGTAATTTCAAGCGGTTTACAAAAGGGCGAAGCGTAATTTACTTTATTATAATTTTTCCGAGTGACGACGCGAGAAATTTTCCGTCGCGTTCACGTTTCGCGTAAAGCAGAAATTGATAACCGCTGTTGATAACGGGATAGGTCCGCGATAGCAGCATTCTGATATCGCGAAGATAATCGAATTTTAAAACGAATATGAATGTCCGCTTGTCAACGTGGAAGGAAAAATGAAGTGTATACAGAACATTGTGGAGCTATGCGTTCAGAAACATCCACCCAGATATCTACCTTGTTTAATATTCAGAGCAACAAGGATAAAACAACACCTAATGTTTCTGAATGCAGCCTACAGTGCGTTCGAGCGAGAATAAAAGGAGCAGGTGGATGGATGGAAAAAAAAAAAAAGCGCGGTGCTTAAAAGTAGAACGATATGCTACGCGTAAATAGTGTAGTAGTATTTTACATGTTTCTCACTATGATGATACAAATGGTGGACAAATACGATAACACAACAGGAAACTCGGCGTATATGCCCACGTATGACGGTCATATCGCCACGGAATTCCTATACTGTAGGTTTTATCATGTTGCGTGAAAAGTTTCACGCGCATTACTTCCCCTTTTTTCTGTCTTTCTCTCAGACGCAGTGGCTTTCATCCATAAATAAATAATGAAAGCACATCCATAAATATATAACAAAAGTATTTTATAATTAATGCGTTTTATCGTTGATCGATATAATCTTATATGAATTATCTCCTATTTTCGAATTCTACAAAAATGTCTACGTTGTTTACATTGCTGCACGGTTCTTCTAAGCTAAGTAAATGCGGATAGTTAAAAAACATCTCTCGTTTTATCAAAAAACAGGTTTCCGAAAGGTAAAGATCCGAAAAGAGTCGTCGCTACCTTGATGCTGGCCTCGGCTTTATGATACCAGCTCTTTCTTCTTTGGATGCCAGACATTCTTTTACTCCTTCCCGTTTGTTTTAATTTATACTTGCAACATTATCGACTTTGCTTCACCATATTTAAACGATTATCGCGTCACGAAATCGATGCAGAAATGACATTTAATAGAACGATATTCACCGCGATAATGCGCAAAACCGGGGAAAATCATGAATCAATCAAAGCGTTCGATCACACCTCGTTGGTGCTAAAATCTCTACTGTCGTACGTACACAAATACCAGGGCATTAATACTAACGTTGCGATAGTCGCAAAACTTGCAGAGATAAGAAGCGCGGGAAGGTAGAAATATTCCTAGAGTATACCACTCTAATACTGCAATTTGAGTTAAAAATTTGAATCATAAAAAGCAATGAAATATATATATATATATATATATATATATATATATGTATAAATAATATATAAATGTAATAAATACATAATATATAAAATTATATAAACATATATGTATACATATATATTTTCTATTCTTGAACTATTGAGTATGTATGAAAATTATTTGATTATTACTTTATTGACACATTTAATTGGCACATTTATTTTGCCTTTTTTTATTTTGCAATTATGTTAATTGCAATTTGATATTTCAGAATAAGCATTTTATTCAGTTTTAGACCACAATCAATCTCAGATTTAAATGTTTTAAATAAAATTTTAAAGGAACATGCTCCACTACATATGCAAATCTAAATCCAAATCAATCTGAATTGTCCTAAATGTTCTAACGAGCTTCTTCCTGAGCAATATATTTTTCTGTATTCAATGACATGATTTATGACAACAACAAAGAAGTACTTGATTTTTTCTTCTTATATCTTTTTGTTAATAAATTTCCTTTAAATGCCCATGCATTAGTATTTAATGACTCTACTTACAAAGCCTATAGGCTTGTCCCTTCTGTTTGCCATGATTGTGTCTTCCAGATTTGTTACCTCCTTCGATACATCTCTCTATCCTAGAACAAAAATTACAAAATGGTTATTTACAAGTAAATGCGCTTTTCAAATATACAAAATGGAATTTACATTCAAACGTAAAAGCACTTAACGTGCAAAAATTACGAACTTGCGTACCTTGCTCTAAAGTAAAACTTAATCTAACAGGTTGATTATAGAATATTACTCCTTTTATCGCAAATATAAAGATATGTTATTCTTAGAAATTATCACTTTACAAACACACCGTTAATCACACAAGTTAGTCATCAAAGAGAATGTAATAGCATCTCTATTGCAGAATATACAAACACTCAACGTATAAATACATTAATCTCTCCCAATTACGTTACTTATACTGCTCGAATATGAATAGATGGTTTCTCATTTTGCTTACAT